>NW_026125485.1:0-121628 GCF_943737965.1 Phodopus roborovskii
CTGCTGGGAACCTAAATTTAACTCTGATAAGCATATAAAAACATTAACTAATTTGATCATCAAGTTGGGGCTACTGTGGGTATAAAAAGGTACGGTGAACACCAAAACACCAATATTGGCGCATGAAGGCAGAAACAAAAAGAGAGATCAACCTCTGTGGTAAGTGGGGATTAGAAAATAAGAACACGTGTCAAAAATCAATGCTAGGGTATTTTGTGTAGTTTATTGGACATTTGGAGTGATTTCTGATATGGTAGGAATATGCATATTCACCACCAAGGAATTTGTCTATTAATTAGTACAATCGTGTCTCCCAACCTCAATGTACTCTGTTGCTATGGCTCATAGGTGAGCACCTTCAATGAGCAGAGGGACTATGGTTTTGCTTTGGAATTTTTGTCTGCGAGACCTAGTTGAAACTTTGTTATCCTGCATCTCCCTTAAGTGATGTGTGCCTGCCACACTACTGAGGGACATGTAAGTGCAAGGAAGACATTAGCACCTTTATTGTCCAATAACCTTGCTGGACTCTGAAGACAAAGTGGAAAGGTTGCACCTTAACCTGGAAGCATTCAGAAGATTGTGTTTCTAGAGATACGTTTGGTGTATGATCAGGAAAAACGACAATAACAACAGACAACAAAATGTTAAGCTCTGAGAACATCCTAAACAATAATGAAAAGTAAGTACTGAATTTGCCAGGAAGTGTTCCTGGAAAGCCATGTGAAACAAGTCTTCCTGGGCCCTGGCTCTTGAGAGCACAATGTAGAACTAGAGTAAATGTCTGCAGAATTTCTTAGTCAAGTTTAAAGCTCCTGACCCAACATTACTCATAGCCAATCCCTATTTGTAATTACCAGTTGGGTCTCATTCTCCTGAAGTCTGCAATAAGAACATATAATAACCTGGGTTGTCCTCATCATAAAGCTCAGCTGATTCTCTGTAATGCTGTGACAGGAACAATATTTTCTGAGACTTGACCCCTCTGAATGGAATACAGAAATGAGGACATTACAGATGTAAGAGTCACACCGTGAATTTTTATTCAAGCCTTCGTTTCCTATCCTTTCTCTCCCATTCTGCCAAGACCATGCATGGCGTAGTCATCTCTTTCTGCAATGCAGTAGCTCCCCTTTCTGAAGCCCCCATTTCATTTGATGACCGTGTGTTACGGTTTGAATGTGAAATATCCATCTGAGACTCACATTCATGAATATTCAGCTCCTAGCTATTGGCATTGTTTTGGTAGGATGTAGAAAACTAGAAAAATAGAGGTCTCAATAGAGGAAGTGAGTCACTAAGGGGCAGACCATAAAGGTCATATTGTGTGTATCAAATTCCTGCCTGCTTTTCCCCTGACTAGTTACGATGACCAGCTGCTTTACCCTCTGTCATGCCTTGCCCACAGTGGTGAACTGTGTACCCTCAAACTGTGAGCCAGAACAAACACACCTTCCACTGAGTTTCTTCCTTCTTAGGAATTTGGTCACAGCCACAATAAATGTAACTGATATGGCAATCTTTGTGGAAAGAGCAGATTAATTATATCCTAGGTATGTGAAACATAAAATAGAAAAAAACATTAAAACATGTTTAAAATATCTACTAGAGACAACTGGAAAAAATATTTATGATTATTGTTCATATTTATTTTGATGTCTTGTTTCAGGGAAGACTTTTGTTATAAATCACATTAAAATTTTTATTTGAAAGCAATAAAAGTTATAAAGACATCACCAGAAAAGTGAGGATGAGGTTGTTGGGGACAGTCTTGCTTTAAGTTTACTCTCTGCTTTCTATTGCTTTCTACTTCCTATCCCTTAGGAATTGAAGATGGAACCCTGGCCCTGACAACCTGCTCTCGTGAGCTACAATACCTCCTTCCTCTCTCAGCTCACTTTTGTAAGGTGTTCTATACATACAAGAAGCGTGGCCTAATAAAATAATAAGTCGTGTTATCATTAATGTGCAAGGAACAAATGTGCATTTGTGAACTCCGTTAATCCTTGTCGTCTAGTTTCTAGAAACAGGGCCTCACACAATAACAGGCTTTCTTGAATTTGGTTAATCATCGTGCCTCAGACACACACACACACACAAATGTTGGAATTGCAGGCATGGGAATAGCTCCGCACAATCTTAATAAATAAACTCAGGAATGATACAGGCAAGTAGGCTGGAAAGCATAATAAGCATTTGAAAGTTATCAACTTTTATCATGTGACATTTTTCATATTTATTGACCTTTTAAAGACACATTTATTTGTTCATGCTTATTTGTGGAGGGGTCCATGTATATGCTAGGATATACAAGGATCCCCTAAATTGGTTACAGATTGTTATGAGCCATCTGACATAGCTGTGGGAACTGAACTCCCAAGGCTACTGTAAAAGGTTATGCTCTTAACCACCGTAATCTCTCTAGTCCCTCCTTGGCCTCAATAAATTATATTACTGACTATCTAACTACAGGAACACAAACATACTTTCAGATACGACAACTATAATGCTATCACTGCCCAATAGAGCCACAGGACCTATCACTTAGAAATCCTAGCTAGAGCTGGGTGGATAAATTAACACACATCTTGATGTCTCTTTTGTTTGAAACAACCTTTTCAGAGAATGCATTAGGTGCTTAGCATGCACAGCCTGATTTTTCATTTTATTACTGCCATGGGTAATTTAAAACGAGGTGTATACTATATCTTTCAAGACTCCAAAAGCTGCTACAATAATCCTGTAAAGAGTATTTTCAAATATACTGGTACCCTAAAGATAAAATTTTTGGCTCATATTCTTCTTTCAAATAAAGCTATTTTAAAAATTCAAAGTGAAACAAAAGAAAATAAAAAAACTCATTCAAATATGCTAAAATGTCCTCTTCTATGTGTACTATGGTTTTTTTTTTTTTTACTAACGGGGGAAGGAGGGGGATAAATGTACATAAACTTGGTTGTAAAAGTAAGGAGATGCAATACAATGCCACGAGGTCACTTTCCCTAAGTAATGATCTGCAAACCACAGAAGTGAGACTCAGTTAACAGAGACTAGCTCCCAGCATCAGGACCTGTAGGACGGTGTGAAGCTTCACAACAGGAACAAAGGCAGCTCAGCTTTCACAACATCTTTGAAAGCTTTCTTTCCTATGAATGTAATGAACTTTACTAGGATACACCTATACAAAAGGTAAAAGAGAGTTGCAAAGGAAATTAGAAATCACCTCTTTTCAGTTTGATATAAAAATGAAGGAATCATATAATTGAAATAATTTTACAATCACACAAAGCCCCAAGCTCTTTCTAAAATAAAAGCAATTAAGGCTAGCCCAGCCTTCATTTTAAATTCAGCCTATGTGAGTGCCCTATCTGAGCAATTAAAATAATTAGCACAAAAATATCAAAGCCACATCATCTAAAGAATTGTCTAGAAACTATAAAATTAAGAGCCGGTAAGCTATACATTTTTTGTTATATTTCTTATGGCTTTAATATTCATAGAAATCTAGAACCCTAAATTAATCCTGCAATACACAGCAATGGAATTTTAAGTTAATCTAAACTGAATGGTGGCAATTCTTGGTCCCGCATTTGTGGCAGAAGACGGAGATTAAGATCTCAACATCTAAGCAATGAGACAGAGATAAACCTGGGCATGTAACCTTTTCAAAACCAACAAACAAAAAATGGTTCCCCTTTTGTTTGTTTATACAATGTGAGCAAAAAACTGCTACATTTGATTGATGTGGGATAATGCTCTTTTACATTGGCAAGATTTGTCCCTTGTATTGGCTTAATAAAACTCTGGCCATTAGCCAAGCAGGAAGTAGGCCCGGGGCTACCAGACTAGGAGCATTCTGGGAAGAGGAAGGCAGGGAGTGAGGGGGTGAGTCGCCAGCCGGACACAGAGGAAGCCAGGTGAGGATGGCATGCTGAGAAAAGGTATAAAGCCGTGTGGCTAAACATAGGCAAGAATTGTGTGTTAATTTAAGTTGTAAGAGCTAGATAGTAATAAGCCTGAGCAATGGGCCAAATATTTCATAACTAATACAAGCTTCTGTGTTTTTGGGGGACTAAACAGTTATGGGACCAGGCAGGACAGAAACTTCCATTAATAAGTGGAACCCTATGCAGGGTAACTATACCCACATAAACCCTGAGAGAGTTTGGGAAGGGATTCTAAACACAAAAGAACAGAGGCAAGCATGGCTTCTTGGTAACACATTTTCTTGGGTATGCTGTTTGCTGGAGGCAAGCAGAAGCGAGAACTCCTTTAAGAGAACTTCCTGACTCAGTATTATCAGCAAAGGCTCTTTTAGAGACTCTGTTGCCAAGCACTTAAGTGGTGTTTATGACCAGCTGGTGGCATGCTTTTGGTGGTGACCCAGAAACTCCAAAGATTCGTGTCATAAACATGGCTCCCACCAGTACCTCCGCCATGGAAGCTAGACTGTAGGAGAACCATGTAATGGCATGGAGCCAGCTTCCAAAGATAGTTTTAATTCTAGCCATGCAGTTTAGTAGATTAAAGATTCATGTGGTAAGAAAAAGATAAAAATATGCGGTAAAAACGATTCAGATTAAAAAAAATAATAACTCCTAAAGGGGTTTACACTGTGTTTTAAAACATACATAGGGGTTGGAGAGAAAAGGAAAAGGATAAGAAAGCCCTTAAAAGAAATAGAGTAGCTAGGTGTGGTGGCACATGCCTTTAATCCTAGCACTTTAGAGGCAGAGGCAGGAGGATCTCTCTGACTTCCAGGCCACACTGGCCTCAGAGTGAGTTCCATGACAGCCAAAGATACACAGAGAAACCCTGTCTCAAAAAAATAAAAAAAAAAAATGCAAAATAAAAATAAAAAAATGGAGTAATCAAAAGCCACATGAAGGTGGAAAATACATGAGTCTAGATACTGTATGTTGTGTGCTGACTATGATTGTTTGACTGCTGAGGAAGGAGCAACAGCTGATAAAAGATGTCTGGTTATAAATGCTGCTGGAGTAATTCAGCATATATATTTTGAAAATGTCTGACCTCAAAATCTAAGTCAAAAGGTATATTACTATGGAGAAGAAGTTTTGCTTTTGTTTCCCCAGGAAATGAGAGGCTGTGGGTTCATTCTGCATTAAGAAAAATAAGGTTTTCTCGAGGAAGACCCCCCTGAAAAATCTCCAATGGGAATGGATGGCCCAGATGATCCAACATGTCAGGGCCCCTCTATTGCGGTTTGTTCTGAGTTCTGCACCAAAACAGCTTCATGGCTGCTGGCTGAGATGATCCAGCCTCAGAAAATACTCCAGTCAGGACCTGACCATAATCCTAAATTTTCAATGGACCCCCATAAGATTACAGAACCCCGCATCTGCAGGAGGTAGCCCTAGAAAACTAAGTCCACATTCCCAAAAACTGGATTATGGATGTTTGTCTTTGTAAACATGTTGGTTATAGGTTGTTATGAATAACGGTCAGGAAAACAACTAAACAAGGAAAAGAAGAAAGGGGGAGGTGGTGTGAGATAATGCTCTTGTTCACTGTAAAGATTTGTCACTCATATTGGTTTAATAAAATGTTGATTGTCCAGTAGCCAGGCAGGAAATACAGGTGGGGTTACCAGACAAGGAGAATTCTGGGGCGGGGAAGGCAGGGAGTGAGTAGCCAGACACAGAGGAAGCAAGATGAGAACGCCTTACTAAGAAGCGTTAGTAAGCCAGGCTGCTAAATATAGGTAGAATTATGGGTTGATTTAAGCTGTAAGCTGTAAATAGTAAGAAGCCTGAGCCACGGGACAAACATTTCAAAATTAACATGAGCCTCTGTGTGTTTGTTTGGGACTAAGGCTGCATGACTGGGCGGGGCAGAAACTTCTGTCAACATTCAATGTCCTTTCAAGTTTCTTGTCTTAGGAAAATATTATTTGTTCTAGTATTCCTGGCACATCATGGCTGGCTATCAATTCTTCTTGAATGTACTCATACACTAGAGGATCGTGTGTATGTGTGTGTGTGTGTGTGTAGAATTTACAAATTTATATGAATCTCTTAAATTCATTATTTCACTTCTTGACCAAGCTGTTATTGATTCTTTATTCTACCTTGAACTTCAAATGTATTAAGCAGTTTCTGGAGCAAACTAAAATATTCATAGGAAAGCAAGCCCCTTCTGGTGCCTCCTCTCTAGAGAAAAGCAAGATAAACAGCATTTTGTTTGTTCAATATACTGATGAGTTGCCAATGCCAGGTCCTTAAAGCCAAGAGTGCTGATATCCTTAAAGTGAGAATATTTTTTTTTTTTGAGCTATCCATTCTTCCTGTGCACAAACATGATGTCACAAACATCCACACACCAACCTGGGAGATGCCCCTACCTTGAAAATTAATATTGAAAAAAATCTAAAAATCATGTGGCTGAAAGTCCACACAGATAAAATGCTAGGTTCTATTAGCTTCATTTTGATGTTTTAAGACGGCATGAGATATAGCTCAGTCAAGCCTTGAACTCTGATTCTCAATTCTCGTACTGACATCCCCCCAGGGTAGGATAACAGATGTGCAATACCATGCTAGATTTGAAGTCAATCTCAGTATTCAGATAATTTCTGGAGCTCTTTAAATTTCCTTTAAATATGCTATTCCTTCTACTAGTGGCACATAGTGGGTGTTTAGTTATTGTTTATTGAATCTTTAATTGTATATATACTTTTAACTGTGACTATTCAGTCTCTTATGGGAGGGGGGTGCGGGTACAGATACACCAGATAGACAGATGGATAGACAGACAGACCGATGCACTAGACTAGACTGACAAACAGAAAAACATTAGTAAAACCATTGAGACTGAATATGGTATTCAGACATAAGCTTTACATGTCTGAGTTGGACCCAATGATATTTACACCTAATATTGAAGACCACGTTACCCCTTTTCTACACCTCCATCTCTACCAACCATGGGCTTCATTCACACTGCTACAGGACCCAAGAGCAATCTTCCAGTACATCAGGAAGGGCTGAGAATTTAACATGAGAAAGCCAAGGGCTTATTCAGGGCAAAATGAATGTTCATGTAAAAAATAGCTACCTTGTTTTGGAATAAAATAAATGAAAGTCCCTGTTGGGAACCCTATGGACTTGGGATTGACCTCACTACATTTTTAATGTGTGTCTGTTATCTACCACCCTAAGGATCAAGACCAAGGGAAGCCAAAAAAAAAAAAAAAAGAGCGTGGGAAAGCTTGTGGTTGGGATCAGGAGTTTGGGAAACAGCTGCTGCTGGGCATGATACAAAAAGAAGGGAAAAAATAGCAAAAGAGACACCAGCAATAAATAGAACACAAATATCTTGACATTTTGTGGTTAAAATGAAAATCACTAAATAAGAGATATTTCAGAGGGTTAAAAAATGTACCACTAAGCATATCACAACCCCATAAGCTTTGATCTTCTGGATTCAAAAGCCTTGAGAACTTTATAATCTGAGTCTTACCACTGGGTATGGCTATGTGCTAATAATGATTTCTATGTGTTTAGTGTCAGAAATATCAGTAGTTGATCTAATTTTAACTTAGGAGAAAAAATGGACACTGGAAATAACAGTAACTTACCATACATTGCCTGATTTTGGGCAAATATTTCTGCATAACTCACAGGAAAAAAAACTCACCTTAAAGAATTTGGAAGTCTTGAAAAATCTGCATTTCATTTAGCTAGAGGATATTATCTAGCTTTTGTCTTAATTTTTATTTAATTCATTTGATTACTCTAGACACACCTTTACAGGTTGTTCCTATCAGAGGGCATAAGAAATGAGGGAAAAATCCTTACACACCGTAATTTATAACTAAGGCTGACAATACACACATACCAAGAAGCATAACTGAATTTTGTTTTGGCTCTGTTTTGATAAAAGGACCTCATGTAGCTCGGTTTGGCTTACAATTTACCATGTTCCTGAGGCTAGCCTTGAACCCCTGGTCTTCCTGCTTCCATCCCAAAGTGCTAGGGTGACAGGTATGCTCCAGTCGGCCCAGCTTTAGTTAGATTTTCTTTGTGTGATTCAGGGTCTCATTTTGTAGCCCTGACTAGGACTCTCTGATGTCTGAGCCTGACCTGGATCTCATATAGTTGCTTTTGCCTCCTGCCTCTGCCTCTGCCTGGGTGCTGGAATGAAGGTTTATACTACCACACGTGGCCCTGAAAAGTCGCTGATGGTGGGATACTGGAAGACTCTATGCTGTGACTTAGGGGAAATCCCAGAGTGCACCTCACATAACTCATCTTTATTTTGACCGCATTGGATGAGTGGAAAAGTTTGTTAAATCAAATCTAACTTTAACAACCTCTACACTCTATGCAGGTATTGGGGTCCTAAGCGCACATGTTTTCCTACAGACTCCCAGAAATGGTATCTACTCTCATAGCTTAACTGGATAACAGGAAGCACACACCTCTGGGCTTATGACAATATGTGTCACATAAATATGCTATATGTTGATATTCATAATTGTGAATTAATACATATAAACACCATCGAATTCACCATTACACATTTCTCCCCAATTTTTCTTTATCTCGGGAAGGTATTCCACCGCCCTCTACCATCTCCCACTCATTTGCTCAGGACAGAAATCTGCTTTGTTTCCTCCTGCCTTCCCATCACCCCTAGAAGTCTAATAAGTTTTTTCAGAACATGGTTCTTCTCTTTACGTTTTTGTTTTATTTTTAAAATACTTTTATTTTAAATTACATTATAAAAAAAATGTTGCAAATGAAAAAAAAATCACACATCCAAAGTAACCCAGACCTCAAAACCACACAAATTAGTATATATTTAGTGCTTAATTTCTCTACAGTTAGAGTAGCCATTTGACATGAAAGCTGTGAGACTTCACGAGTGGATTCTATACTTTCACTGCCCAATTATTTTATGCATTCATCTACATGGCAGAGTTAGAAGTAAGAAACAATTCACTTTATACCCCTCTTTCATAGTGCATCCCTTGCCTTCATTCACACAGAACATGACTCTTGATGATATGCATAGCTCTCTCAAATATTTCCATCCCCCCCCCTCTCTGTTTCTGTCTCTCGGGTCAAGGGTGCTATTCTGTGACACTCAGGATGCTGCTCCACTATACACTTATTGATTAAGCCATTATTTATTCCTCCATGAACACTTAAGGGGTATTAAACCAGCTCCTGGGAACAACAGGACAATAAGGGAAGCCACAAGTCTGCAAATATTTGGACAGGGCAATAGTCTTTGCCTCCTGTAATGCATTCTCTGTCGTACAGATGAAACAGCGCCTCAAAACAAGGTAAACCACCACATTTCCATCACTGAACTTGTAGTAGTTTGCTTCAAGGATTCATTCTGTATTTCTTAGCAAGAAAAACTGGGCCCCCAATCCATTTTGCCCCAGTGGCTGCTCTTAGGTCTGCAGCCCTGTTTCCTATCAGCTGTCTCTATTCCATGCTCTCTGTTCTTCCTGCTGCCTGCTGTGAGATACCCAAACCCCAAAGCATGGCTGTTCACCACTGTGCAGTCCCCTAGGAAGGCCTGCTGTCCCCTTCTGCCTTGTAACCTCAATTCGGTGTTCAGACCTTGGTTCAATGAACACTTTCTTCAGATATTCACTATCCCACCGAAGGTGAAGTCCATATGTTTGCAGTTCCCAAGATGTTCTGACTGTACTCTACGCCCACCGGGCAGGCGGCTAATACTCCTTCATGTCTTCCTTGCAGTGCTGAGAATTGAACCTACCTCGACATGTTATGAGGTGAGGACTCGCCCAGGACCTGCACCCTCACCCCTCTGTTGTTATTTACATTTTATATTTTATCAGAATCTGCAGCTCTGAGCCATAATCCTTAAATGGAGCCGATTATATGACATCCACTTACTTTTTCTACATGTGTGCCATAAGCTAATACATCTATGGACTGCAAATGTGTGTTCTTGCTTTTATTGCATCATTTGACAGTCATAGTTACCATGACGCTGTTCAAAGGGAAGAGGAAGAAATCAGG
Organism: Phodopus roborovskii; assembly: GCF_943737965.1. Classification (NCBI taxonomy): domain Eukaryota; kingdom Metazoa; phylum Chordata; class Mammalia; order Rodentia; family Cricetidae; genus Phodopus; species Phodopus roborovskii. The sequence continues at coordinate 10,026 of NW_026125485.1, forward strand.
ACCAGGCAGAGGCCATCCCATTCACTCATACTGAAGCAAAAGGGAGTCTAGAGTCACCCCTCCACTCAGCAATCACTAGTGTTTGATGTTATTCAAGAAAAGACATGAAACATCCAGAGTGGTGCATTGGAAATGAAAATCCAAGGGGCTGAGCAATATGCTTGCTGCATGCACAACCCCTGTGAGAGAACCAGCATTTTGGTGGTAGTGGCAGTAGTCTATGTCTACCCACCAGAATTACCGATACAAGTGGTGTCTGTTCTTCAGTCCTTGAATTTGCATCTAATGACAGTGCATAGATTAACTTCTTCTAAGCCTGGGATGGTCATAGGCTAAATACATACTGAATCAAAACCTCCCCTCTCTGCGGCTCAAAGAAGAGAAGCGCTGATGACATCATTAAATATTTACAAAGACAAAGAACTTTCAAACAAAATAAAGGTGGATGGTTTAGAAACAGCAGGGAGGTGGAAAATGACAGCTCTATCTGGATAGGTTCACAGTGTATGGTCAATTTATTCTTTCATTCTTTCATTACAATATTAACATAAAATGCTACCAACAAAGAAATATCGATTCCCTACGCTATGTATATGCTTACACTTGGCCTGCTGGCATGCCAAGGGCTTTCAGGAAATTAAAGTGAGTTAGAAAGGTCTACTTAGTATAGCATGATTTCTAGCCATGGTGTTGAAGAGTGGCAATAGCAGGCTGTAGAAACTCAGTGGAGCGCCCTGTGCTAGATGTAGCATCTTCAGTCAGCTCGTGAAAACTGAAATTGGGGATTAGAGAGAGGAAAACAGCAAGTAAAGGGGGGGGGGGGATTAGGAAGGGAAGGAAGGGAGAGAATATAGTAGAAGGAGGAGGGAAGGGATGTAAACATGGACAAAGTTACATGACCTCAGAGATAGAGGCCCCTGCCTAACAATGCCTCATAATTTTAAGCCCATGATAGTAGTTTTCAAAAGAATCTTAACAAGATTATGGTTACAGATATCAAGCAGTAGGGGCTTGAGTAGAAGGTTTCAGGTAAGGCAGTGAAATAAATGATTTTAACAAAATATTATGGGCCATCTCTGTGCTACATCAACAACCTCTTCATGGTCATCTCACGTTCTGTAACACAGAAGAAAGCCATATTTATAAAGATGAACATGCATTATATCTGGAAGCAGGAAAAGACTCCCCAGAGAGCTGTGAAGATGTTATTTCAGTAGCTCAAGAGCAGCATGCAAGGCTCACTCTCTGGGATGAAGGAGGAGGGATAATAAGAAAAGAAAAAAAGAGTCTAATGTTAACATAAGAAAGTCAAATTTCTATGCATTCTACAATAAGGATGAGTCTTGAGTACATTACACTAAGTGAAATGTGTCAGTCCCCACAAGACAAGTGGTTCCCCGCGTTCCACTTAGGCGTGGTAAGCAAATCCATAAGGAAGGAGGCAGAGTCCTGTTTGCCAAGGGCTTGGTGGAGGGGAAAATGGAAAGCGATTGTTTAAGGGAGCCAGTGTCAATATTGCAAGATGAGAAAGTTCTCAAGAACTGAGCATGAGGGTTGCACAATGTGAGAGTTCACTTAACTCCACCAACTGCACACTACAAATGATTAACATCTTAAATTATGGTATGTGTGTCATACCACAACTTAACATGCTAAAAGGTGGCTCACGCAGAACTGAAATCACAAAGCTCTAGGGGCAGAGGCAGGAGGATCACCACAAGTTCAAGCTAGGCTTGTTTACAGGGAGATTTGAGTCATTGAGAGATACACAGCACACCCTATCTTGGTAGTTAATTATTATAATTTTGGAATGGCCTAGGCCCTATTCCAAATGACTTGACATATTTTGATGATCCCTCCTGGAAGACATCACCCTCCATGTGGAGTGGGGGTGGGATGGGATGGGAGGGGGAAATCGGGGGCATGAGAAGTAGGGAGAGGGAACTGGGATCCATATGTAAAATAAGAAAACAATTATATATTTTATTTAAAAAAATAAAGAAAAAAAGAAATGGCAGTTGTCACAACAGGATTGTCCAAACTGTTCTCAGATCGCTGCCATAGGATCTGGGATAAATATTGCTGTTTATGGAAACGCTACAGTCTGAAGGGGAGCGAGCACAAAGTGTCAAGTATGTGTGATGCGGACATAGAAATGGAAATGGTCCCCACACATCTGGAGAGCACAGATAAGGCTCTGGGTGGCCAGAACAGGAACTGTGTTGGTTATAATTTTACTGCAACCATTCCGGGAAAGGAGGAGCTACAGGTTCACACCAATGATGATCCTTGTCATTAAGAAATATTTTTAATGAACAAATTGTTATAGTAAAATGTTGCTTTCACTTCAGGATACCTTTAAATCGGCTTGCCATCTCACTGAATATCACCTTTTAAAATAGTTTCATTAAGGCAACTAACAGCATGTATATTAAGACTGGAAATGGTGGCACACACCTCTAACCCCAGCATGTAGGAGGCAGAAGAGGTGGATAATGCATTCCAGGCCGGCCTGTGTGGTGAGAAAATAATTTCCCAAGAGAAAAATAATTAAAAAGATACACAAGTGTAGTGGGCGGTACGTTATAACTGCCCATACATAGGCACACAAAGGAAAAGCCAAAGGTATCTTTTGATGAAAAACAGCAGTGGCAACAGCCGAAACTGACTCTAGACAAATGGGGTATGGGAGAAAAGTGGTTAATGGGACCAGGGTGGGCATGTAGTGGATGAAGCCTTTAGCAAAGCAAAACCAGAACCATGAAGTTCAAAGGTGTCCCCTTCCCCTGCCAACTCATCTACACCATTGCTTCCACAAACTCATTGTCCCTGAACCTTGGATTGACAGCTTTAGTGTCTGGGGGGGGGATTGTTTAGTCACCCCCCTCATCCCAGAGATCGAAGTCCCAGGTCAGAATCTCACTGCTCAATCAGGATACAACCAAATCCAGCTAAGACGAGATCTCCGTGCCAGTCAGGTACTCAGGACGCTGAGGGCAGAAGATGTCAAATTGGCGGACAGCTTGGCCATAGAGTGAATTGAAGGCCAGCCTAGGCAACTTAGTGAGACCCTGTCTTTGAAAAAAAAAAAATGAAAAACTAGAAAGAATGCTGGAGATGCAGCACAGTGCAAGCTTTCCCTATCATGAGCAGGCCCTCCCTAGAACCACATACACAGCCACCCAGGACGCTATGAGCATACATTCTCCATAATCAAATCAATTCTAAGCCACAACGTGTTATCTAGCAATGAGCCGGGCGTGCCTCCCAGCATCCGCCTAGAGGCTAAACTAGACACAAGAGCAATAGGAACTTCTCTGAGAGCACTGTTCATCAGCTATGTCATAACGATGGAGCGGGTCTGTCTGGGTCCAGAGCTGTAGTCTTTATAGAGCAGGAAACCTCCTAAGACAATGCACAAAGCTTCTCTCGCCTTTCTGAAAGTTTAGCCATTCAGTTACAGCTCAACTGCTTAACTGCTCAACTGAAAAAAAAGAATAATTAGCGAATGTTTATATGAACCAAATAATGTGCTTAGGAGATAGAGATAATACAAATTGCCCACTATGCTCCTGGTACTTTTGTAGCTACTTAGGTATGGCCATTACGTAATAAGAAATCTTACTCACTATGTATATGAAAGAGGCATAGAACTATTAAGTAATTTACATTGGGCCATGTAGCTGGCAACCACCTTCTGCCTCAATCCCAAAAGGTACATGACCGCACACGCCTGCCTCCAATAAAGCAGAGACTAAGATGTGGTATCCATGACATGGACCATATGAACAGAAGAGAGAGCCCAGAAGTAACTCCACACATATCATTAGCTTATCTGCCACTAGGGGACCACAATTACACAGCAGGAAAAAAAAAAAAAAAAGATAACTGTTCAATAAATGGCATTGGGAAAACAGGAGTCTCACCTACAATAGTGGGACTGAATTTTACATCATAAACAAAAATCAATGTAAAATGGATCCAACAAAATTAAAACCATGAAACTCCCTGACAAAAACACAGAAAAAATTGCTGTCAGTGGTGATGTTTCAGGCATGACACCCAAAGCATAAGCAACTGAATCTGAACAAGTGGCCCTCCACCAAACTCTAAAGCTCTGTCGAGCAAAGGGTATGATGAATAAAACATAAAAGTGACCAAGAATCGGAGAAAAAACGTCTGCAAGTCCTATACACTAAGAAACTAATATCACACACATTATATGGGGGACAAAATAAGTAAGTGCATTTTGTAAAGAGCAAAGGATCTGGTGGCCATTTCTTGAAATGGGATACACAAGTGGCCAGCAGATTAAATGCAAATTACTTCATATCAGGAAGATGAAAATCAAAAGCCCAAGGAGGCAGGCATGACACCTGTGAGGATAGTTACTGTCCAAAAGGCAAAAACTGATGTTGAGAAATCAGTACCAGCCACTGTAGGACATGGGATGAGGTTCCTCAAACAACTGGAAATAGCATTCCTGGGCTGGTTGTGGCTCAGCGGTAGAGCTCCCTCCACCATGAGCAAGGCTCTGCATTCAACTGCTGGCCCTGCATTCAGCTGCCAGCCCTGCATTCAACTGCCTGCATCACAGAGAACAAGCTCGGGGACCTTGGTGCTAATATGCAGCACCCACAAAAATAGCTGGGCCACCATGGCAGCCAATTGTAATCAGTGTAAATCACAGCGAGCTGAAGCTAAAAACACGACCCCCGCCCTAACAGGCGGGCAAGGTAAGTAGCCCAACTGGGAGACCTTGCTTTATCATAGAAGATGGAAAGAGATTGAAAGACAACAGATGTCAGCCTGGGGCCTGCACACATGCATATGTCTGGGGCCTGCACACACATGCATATGTCAGGGGCCTGCACACACATGCATATGTCTGGGGCCTGCACACACATGCATATGTCTGGGGCCTGCACACACATGCATATGTCTGGGGCCTGCACACACATGCATATGTCTGGGACCTGCACACACATGCATATGTCTGGGGCCTGCACACACATGCATATGTCTGGGGCCTGCACACACATGCATATATATATATGATGCGTCTACTCACAAAAGGGGGAGGGAGGGAGAAAATGACATAGATGAATTTGACTATGAGTTTTACAGTAATACATATGTAATGTCATTTCTAAAAGAGAATCACTACTAAAAAAATTGTCTTCATTTGAAACTGTCATTCCCAACAACCTCCCAGCCATACAAAGACCTTTTCTTTTTCCCAGGCTTAAAAAATGCTTCTGATGCTATCCCAAACAGCATTTTTCAAAACTACAAATTGGCCTCCAGGATTCTTCACAAAGTATCTCACAACTAAGATTGGGATACCAAGACAATTCTATTTCTAAAGGGCTGCTATTTTACAACTAAGATGCTAATTGTTTTGTTTTGTTTTTTTCCAATCTAGCTTCAGGAAAAAAAAAAATAAAACTTGTCAAAAAGAAATAAAACATCTATTCTCTAAGAAGAAAAAGTGGACTTGAATGATTTTCTCCAATTTTTGGGTATGTTTATAATAAGAATAATAAATTCCTATTTATATATTTTATCTAAAAACTGAAAATGTTGAAATGCTTCCCAAAACTGCTACATTAAAAATTAAATGAGAACTCCCGATGATCCATGTCAACCTGTCACATCAGAGTTTTTGAAGGTGGAGCTTGGTAAATTGCTAAAGAGGAATACAAATTAGACCAATGCTAGAGAACCCAAGATTCATTTCTCAGAAAATGCCCACTGGACAGAGATGCTCAGAGTTCCATGAATGTTTCCTGACTTCTGTGAACTCCAGGTGTCACTGAGGCATTATATGTAGCCACCAGACTCCATACAGTTAGACTCATTAAATATCACTATGTGAGAGCCCATTTTAAGTCTTTCTACATAGATTATATACTGAAAATGTATGTGTACATGAAAATATGATCTAAATTTCCAAGCACTGTTCATATGTAGGCTAAGAAGACAAAACTTCTTCACCATCTGAATGGTCCCATATGATAAAGAATGTATGGTATGACAGAGGTATGATCAATTATACACAGAAATCCTCAAGGGACTCTTAAAAACAGTCACAATCCAAGGCAGAAAACATGTCATGAGAGGGTAGTAGACATGTGTTTTCAGACTTGAGCAGGAAGAGGGGGCCTTCAAATTGCGATAATCAGAAAGCACATGATGTAAACAAGAGAAACATTTCAATTTAAGGAGCTAACAGTCAGGACAGGAGAGGTGGCATTCGAAGCGGTGGCAAAAAGCAGGGAGGAGGGAAAGGCAAAAGAGCCACCTACACAACAGCATACAAACTGTATGTGCATATGGCTGTCATTACCTGAGAGATATTTAGTCTGGTCTCTACAAAGTGCTCATAGCTGCTCTGGGATACATTCCTGGCCTTGTGGATATTACCACTCTCTAGAGGGAAGTCTATCCAGTTTGTCAGTCTAGAACCTAGGGTAACTCCAGAGAAGAAAATAAGAGCTATAATATATCCATCACTTCAACCAAAGTAAAGGGCAGACAGAAGCAAATGAAGGAAGAGACATCAGACTTTCCTGCTTACTGTAGCCCAGGTAAGCTCAAAAGAACAACAGCAACAACTAAAACAGTTCCTACATGCCCATCTCCAAAGAAGTGGCATGATTTTAAGTTAGTGTTTGTCTAGACTCACATGGAGAGTTGTATGTCCTTAAGATATGGCATAATGAAGCTATGCATGAATAGTCACAAACCAGGGTAAGGAAGAACAGTTGGGTAGTATAACATCGACCCATTCAAGCACAAAGAGATATGGCCGTGACCTTTAGACTGGTAGTAGAAAAGGCAAGTTGGTTTTGATGATGATGGTCACCCAGAAGGATGCTACACCCTAGAATCCTGAAGATATTCTACTGTCTAATGTAAAGGAAACAGGGAAATCATCAGAGTGGCAATGACCTGCACTTACACTTAGGTTCTACAATTGCAAGCAGAAAAACCTTCCATTTGTTTGAACTTGAGACTTCAACAATACATACCTCTAATTCCATGAGAATGCATGGTGATATATCTAGGATGTTTAATGTTCTGGGGAAGAAACGGTAACAGGAAGAATGAACACACACACACACACACACAATAATAATGTTACGCCTTCCTATGAGTCAACTGTGGGTTAGGGAGGAGTCCTCTGAGTCCTAACACTTATGGCTGATTGGAAGGTGATATCATAAAATTTGCAGGATAATAAACAAAACAAAAACTAGTAAGTGCAGGAAATCAATCTGTAAGGAAGAGTGAGGAGCTGACCAGGGTGGGAGGGAAATAAAGAGGGGAGTTAAAAAGTGTCATATGTGTGTATAAAATTATCAAATTTTAATAAAAAGTAAATAAACAAACACTGAGAGAACCCAGGGATACCTCTGTGTTTTTGTAAACAGCATAGCTGAGCACCTCTGCACCTGGCTAGGCTTCTCCTTGAGATGGAAGGCAGCCTGGGGCTTTCTTTCTCAGCATCTCACTGGAAGTTAGTAGTTGCTACTTTTTTGAAAGTAGAGGTCAGGGAGACCAAACATGTAAGTAATATCATCACAAATGTTAGCTGGTGCCTGTATCCTCACCCCTGAACTCACAGATGCCTAAGACAAAGGATGAGGGTGAAAGTGTCCACTAACAGAACACACAGAGAAAGGAACACACAGGATTAGTGGAGAACTGTACAGACACCCAAGCCCAGAGTTCTTATAGAGATAAGAAACAGCCATTTTCTCCCACCTCTGTCCAGTTCAAGCTTTGGCACATACAAGCACATATATGCAGTCAAACTTTGTACAACCCAAACAAAAATAAATCTCTCTCAAAAAAAATCTGAGTCCTGTATGTTATGACCAGCAAAATAACATCTTCTTGATTCAACATAAATCCTAAATGTTAAAAATGTCTTTCCTTAAGAATTATTTTGTCTAATTCTTTGAGACTTTCATATGTTGTATTTTTGATCATAATCACCCCCCTATGCTCACCTTTTATCCTCTTCCAATGATACTCTTCTCTCTGTCCTCCGACTAGACAATCCATTTTTTTTGAAAACTTGGAGCTAAGCCATGCACACTGACTACAGCACCTTTGTTGATTTAAGGGTTCCATGTAAAAGATTTACATTATTGTTGCATCAAACAGTGTTGTTTGTACTCCCCTTATTCGCAGATAAGCAACACACATGTGTTTCAGTTATCAGGCAAATAAAGGTGGCACATACATGCACGCCACACACACACACACAGTGGAATATTATTCAGCCTTAAAGAGTAAGGAAATTCTAACAGAGCCTACAACACAGGCTGAAGATACTGTGTCTCATGATGTTGACAATCATAAAAGAACAAACAGTACAATATTTCACTTAGTGAGATCAAGAATGAAAAACTACATAGGGACAGCAAGAAGTATAAAGGCTAACAAACGTGGTGGGGTGAGCTAATGGGGAGTTGTTTTCTAGTGGGTACAGAATTAAGTCTGGGAATAAGTTAATATCCTAGAGATTGACGGTCTAGAGATGTAGCTGTGAGTGTTCAGTGATGGGAATATATGTAATGGTCCGTACTCATGACTCCCTCCTTACCTGAAATTTTGTCTGCCATGGTTTCAGTTGCCCTTAGTTAACCATGTTCTAAAAACATTAAGTGGAAAATACCAGCGATAAATAATTGCTACATTTTAAGTTGTCATTCTGAGTATAACTGATGGGATATCAGGCTGTCCACCAAGCTAAGACATGAATTATTTGTAAAGTATCTCCACACTGCATAAGTTACCCTTCTGCTATGTGCTTAGTGGCTACCTCTGTAATCAAACCAACATTGCAATATCACATTCACACGTTAAAGTAATATTTCACATGCCTTAACAGCCCGTCACAGCCCCTTGCTCATTCCCTCTCTGTACCCCATCACAAAACCGCTGAATCAGCACATACAACATCGAGAAGACAACAGGAACGTGATGTGTCCCGGGGAAAAAAGAACAACCTCATCTGCGTAACCTTTACCATTAGTTACTGCATTGCTCACTTTATTACATTTATTTTTGATAGTCTTGTATTATACTATTTTGCACATTGAGCCTTTCCATATGTAGATACATAGAGAAGAAATACTCTGTGTTTGTATAAAAATGCCACGATGAAACCCACTGTTAATCATAACTAATAAATGCTAATAATATGCAGCTTCGCAAAGAGGTTCGGTCCCTCCATCGAGCCAGACACCAGCGTGAAGCAAACGCGCCCAGATGTTAGTCTCCATTCACCGACATCTTCCAGGAACCCTCTTCTCACATGGACGAAACGAAGCCAACCCCTGTGAAGAAGCCCCTGTTTAATGATGCCTCTCCATTGGGAAGGTGCAGGCAGCTAACACTAAAATGCAGCTCCTCGGCTGCCCCCTTTTCAATGTTCCCAACTCGTGGTCATCTTTATATGCCTCGGAGATTCATTTCAAAACAGACCTGGCAGAGCCATCATTGTGAAATTTTGTAGGGGAGCATAAATGAGCGGGTGGATGATGCTGAGTGAGAACCTGTGCTGTTTAAATTGAGGAAATAAAAGCAATTTATTGTCATTATCCATATGACCCACTGTGGGCCAATAAAGGCAATAAAAGCAATAGTTTTGTAGCTGGGTTAAGCTCTGTTTTTCCACCTGCCATGCACCCATCTCCGTCCTCACCAGAAAACCACAGGGTACCACCACCACCCTCCAGCCCCGGGTCCCCTGTGTTGTCCTGGATTTGTTTAGCTTTATTAACTCTCACTTGGAAATGTCAGGTTTCTACCTGGCCCCCAAATAAAAGATGTTAGGATGAACCAGAGGGAGATTACCAGTGTGCTGAAAAACGGGACATTTCTCAGTCAAGCAGGAAGCTTCCATAAAGCAAGGATGGGTATGCAGACAGCAGTCGCATGCCCCTCCCCCACACGTGCCCCAAGCCTCCCTGTATGTAATACAAACAATCTGTCAGCAGCAATCTGCCTTCCTTCTCAGCCACTTGAGTCTTCTGTCACAATGCATGTAATTGGTTTACTTGCCTTCTAAGAACATGAGCAGGCTCCCTTGTGATTGGCTCACTTATTGTAACAATGAGTTAATAATATATATATATATATATATATATATATATATATATATATATGCACACAGACACACACACACATACAAGTAAATGTTTATACTTTAAAAGAAAATATGTTGGTCACCTTAAGAGTATACAACTTTTAAAATGTATTTATTCTGTAAATTTTTCATTCATAATTCCTAATGTGCCTCTTCCTCTGTCCCTCCTACTTTGGGGGCCTCTCTGGCGTGACCTGCTGCTCCATTGAATCAGGGTTGCTTCTGAGAAAGTACTCAGAAGGAGTGGAGGACATGACAGTTTCAGAAATATTTTTGAAGTCTCATTTCATCATATTATGTGAACCCAATAATGATTTTCCTAATTATGCTATATGAACTTAGTCACAAGTCAAGCATATATGAGACAATACTGTACATGTATGCTTATATATTAATATACCTTATCTTGACACATTGTTCTTAGTCTAGTTGAAGGAAATATATTTTCTCTTTACAAGTGTTTGTTGTGTTACTAATTGTTAATTCATCTTGTCTTTGAAGTAACTAGCCTGGCTGAGAAACTTCTTGAAATGAACGTGACTTCTTAATCCTAGACGGGAGCTATAGAAGCCTATAAAATACAGGACACTGGGCCTGGTGTTGGGCATGCACAAAATCTTTCGGTTATGACTTGTAGGTGGAGTCCATAGAGACCGTAACTGCCCCTGTATCTTTGGCTGTCCATTTAAGACGGGAAGGAGGGAACAAGGGTGTCAGCTTCAAAGAGATTCTCTAAACTGGATTAGAGTAGGAAACACACAGTGTGTACTGACTGACTCTGTGTGTGTGTGTGTGTGTGTGTGTGTGTGTGGATGTAGATGTGTGGCACATGCAGGTGCATGCATGTGGAAGCCAAAAGACAACTTTGAGTTTGTTTTCATTTGGGAGAGGGCTGTTGTTCATCGGGCCTGTTCACCTTTTATATTTTATTTTCTGAGTCTCCCATTCATTTAACGCTCATTGGGTAGGATACCTAGGAATCTACCTGCCTCCCAAGTGCTTGCTTCATCCAGCATTTCCTTGCATGGGTTACAGGGCTTACTTATACTCAGGTCCTCAAGCTTGCACAGGAAACATTTTACTGACTGAGACGTATTTCCAACCCCCATTATTATATTATTAGAATAATCATCATATCAACCAATCCCTAAAGCACACCTATTGGTATTCAGGAAAATCTAGGTTTGTGGATATTAAATACTTATAAGCAGCCCAAAACCACACAGTTACTACAATGCTGAGCCAGAGACGTAATGCTGGCATTGCATTGCTGAACACTTTGCAAAGGTCAGTGTTCCTCTAGAAATACAGTGAGCGCAGCTGGTCACAATGGTGCAAACTAGAAACTGAGATTCTAAAAAGTCAGCTCTCAGAACCTACTGAAAGCCATACACACCGTTCTAAGAGTACAAGGCAAGGTCCTATTCATTGTCTGAGTGGGAGTTAGATAATTGCCCAATTCTTTTTTCATCATCAAATCATAGAAGTTACTTGCAATACTTAAATTATAATAATTTACATTTCCTCCGTTAAGTTTACTATTTTTAGCATGTCCCCACTGTTCAAATCAGCTTACATTTAGAAGTTGGAATTTTTATCATTAAATTATGTATTGCAGGCTGGTGAGGTAACTCAGCAGGTAAAGCCATTTGTTATCGAGCCTGATGACATGAGTTTGATCCCCAGCCCCCTTCCCCAGAGTGGAAACAGAAAACCATATCGTGCAGTTGTCTTCTGACCTCCCCATACACTATGACACACTCAGACATGCTCTCTAAATAAACAAATAATTACAACCTTAAAAATATCTATGCTTCTAAGGTTTGTGACAACCAGAAACTGGGCAATTATCTTCGTAACTAACAGACTGCCAAAGGGGACTCAGCCAAGGGCAGAGTTCTGGCTTTGCAGAAGCAAGCTATAAAATCCCTATGCCCTTCCCAAGCCTACCGCCCAGTGCCAACGTCACCAGCTTCAGCAACAGGACTGCATGCCAGGCCCCAAGATAAAAGAGGTAATATGACACGCTTTATCAAGCCAGGAAAATGTTAATGGCCCCAGAGCCTCACACTACTTTCAGAAAGGTGACTACAGAGGGAAACCTCCAACTAGGGACACCGTCCTCATGAGAATTTGTTTGTCTTCAACATTCAAACTGGGAAACTAGCAGAAGTCTTTTTTTTTCCCCCAGTTATTGCACAGAGATGACACAGAAGGTGATGTACTCTGAACATGAACGGTTCATGGATGCAGATGCGGCTCAGCCGTTAAGGGCACCCAATGGCTCTGGTTCTCAGCACCCACGTCAGGTGGCTCACATTCACCTAAAACTCCAGCTCAGCTCCAGGGCATCCAATGCGCTTTTCTGGCCTCTGATGGCACCTGCAATCACGTGTGTACAGACACGTGCACATAATCTTAAAACGAGCTAAAAGATCTATTTTGTCTCTTTAACCTACCCCACTGGTAGTGACTGTTGCTAATTTGGCATTTTTTAAAATGTCATTATCATTATCTTGGAGGTTGTTTCTCTAGAGATCTTTCCAGTTGTTAATAAACTTTCAGCAGTAGCTACCTAAGCGTGTGCTTGGCATGTGCGCCTTGCGCACACACACACACACACACACACACACACACACACCTTAAATAGTACCTCTCACTATTGAACAAAAGTTCCTATAATTTGTTCAAGAAATTTGCCTCTAATATTTTTGCCATCTTATTCCCTGGGTAACTTGACAACTACCACGCAAATAGTCTGAAATCACATTCTAAGCATGACTGTGGTTACCCTCACTGAACAGGTAAAATCTCATGAGTTACAGACACGGTTGTCACAGAAGAGGCTGCACCACAGAACTGAGCATTCACGCCTTAAAGGAACAGATTCAGTGTGACGGCGGCAGGAGGCTGCGGAGGCAGAAAGTGGTGGGTCTTCACCTGCCCAAATGTGCGCATAACCCCGCGTCTTAACCACAGGGCTGAGTGGGCTCCTCCAGCGTGCGGCCTCTGCCATTCACTCAGAAAGACGAAAACTTCAGTTACCATTTAGCGCAACTTCCTGTGCACGCGGAGTATTACTACAGATGCCTGAACAATGCTGCAAGCTTTTCCTCAGCCGTGGCTCCAACCATGCTGTGTGTGAGTCAATTCTTTGTTGTTAACCACTACCCTGGATATTTCAGATAATGTTTTAAATCTACTCTCTCTCTCTCTCTCTCTCTCTCTCTCTCTCAATCTCTCCCTCTCTCTCCCCTTCCCTCTCTCTCTCTCTCTCCCTGTGTGTGTGTGTGCACCTGTGTGTAGGTATGTCTATATAAGTACAGTACCCACAAAGGCCAGAAGAGGGAGTTGTGTCCCCTAGAACTGAAGTCACATGTGGTTGTGGACTGCCTAATGTGGGTTCCAACCCTATCCTGAGCTATAGCAGATTAAGCTTTCTCCTTGTCTATTACACACAAAATGTCGAATCTGTACCATACTCCTGATTCACAACAATTTAAAACAAATCACACATTGACCAACATTCCCTGTGAGAAAGTTATCTTCAATTGCTAATTGGTGTAGGACTTAAACACAGAGCAAGCACAATAACAGATCCAAGCTCTTGGCTCACATTTTAACTATTTTCTTCTGCACTGATAATTATAGAATTTGGTACTTGGAAATCAAAAGGATGGCAATGCTTTTCTGACATGCTTATATTGTGCCAAGCAGTGTTTAAACTGGGCCCAAATAGCTCAGATGTAAGTTTTAAAGTCGATTTCATTGCACTGTAAAATACCTCCAGTGCTTGAAATGGTAAAGAGGTTTCTTATTTATCTAAGCTCATGAAAAATAAATGCCCTCCAACTTTGATGTAGAAATATCCTTGTAGAATAATCTTTATTATAGCTACTCTCCAGGGGGAAAAAGATTGTTCATCTGTATGTTTTAAGTGTGGACCTATAAAATACAAAAACTAACTTTACAAGGAAAGGTTATAAAATAGTCAGCCATTGAACACTAAAAGAAACCAATAATTCAAGTCAAACTAAAACCCAAATGGCTGGTGAAAGCACTGCATGAGACGTTGCTCCTGGCAAGATTTCCCAGGTGAAGCTTCGAGAAAACCTTTCCCCTGAGCTGTATTTACTTAAATCTCTTCTCACAGGACCTTTGAACAGGACAGGAAAGGCAGGTTCCTGCCCTACTCAGAACAATTTTATAGAGCTGTGAAATACAAACTTTTCTCATATCAACGCACTGAATGGATATGACACACCCATGACAGAGATTCGCTACAGCATTGATTTAAGAGGTTGTGCGGTCTCTTGTGTGTGGTGGGGGAGGGGTTACTGGAATTGAGGGCAGCTTCATGCTTGAATAAGGCCTACAATGACCCTTTCTGTGGAAGCCAGTACTATGGCCAGCGGGAAGAACTGGCCTAGGATGAAAAGTTAACTGCAATATTGACAACACAGGTGAGCCTCCATAACAGTTCTAATAGCTATCTATCTAGTTCTAAGAGCTACATGATTTAATGTATCCAATCCCAAGCATTCCCTTTCCAGCTCCACCTTCATTCTATCCATTTAGACCTTTCATTTAATTTACAAACTTCTCAAACTGGGAAAGGCCAGACAGCTCAGCAGCTAGGGATACTTGCTGCCAAGCCTGCTGACCTGAGGTCAGTCCCCCAAGGTTCATATGAGGGAGGGCAAGTAGAGATTCCTGCAGGTGGTTCTCTGTTGACCTCCACATGCTAACTATGGCATATGTACATGCATGCATGCACACACACACACACACACACACACACACACACACACTACAAAGAGAGAGAGAGAGAATAAACTCTGATAAAAATTTTAACACATTTGTCAATTTGTTTCCGTATGTGTAGTACAGATTGCATGCAAAATGGTGGCACACCCAAAGGAAAGGCCAGGTCTCTATAATGTGCCATAGATGTCCATGCTGTTGGAGATCCCCATTGATGGGGGAGAAATTGGCAAAGTGGAAGTATACTTTAATTCCTAAGATCCAAACAAACTTATGTAGAGATGTTTGTGCCTCCGGTTTTCATTATCCTCACCATGCATAAATCATCAGGAGTTAATGCAGGAAACCTCAACTATCTTCCCATTTTTATCTAAACCAAACAAGAACAGAATGTCCAAAGTACCAGAGCACAATGCAGACAGACCCAGTGTGAAGATCTTCAGAGCTTTAGCTGATAAAGACTATAAATCTACAAATTACTGACAAGAAGAAAAAGGAGGAAGAGATCAAAGATAGTCTGCACATGCATCCAGGTCTCTCTACTCATGGTCTGTCTTCAGGTGTGTGATCAATCACATACCCCAACTCCTGCCTGCTCAGCCAAAGTCTGACATCAAGTAGGTCTAGAATCAATGCTAGACAAATAGATATTGGGAAAGATCTATAAACAATTTTAGTGCAAAATAAAAGAGATGATAATTATATGCTTTGTTTCAGTCACACTGCATCAAAACTCCTGCATCCATCTGCTACCCCAACTGCATTCCTTGCTATGAGAGAAGGGGAAATGGGAGGGTGTGGAAATGCCAGGTCATGAGAGGTCACACACATTTGACTATCTTCAGTGGCCATTCCAGGTTAAGATAGATCATCAGTGATACCTTTCAAGAAACAAAACAGCACATACATAAACAAAACCCTGTGATATATAATGTCAGGTCAAGAGAAGTACTGAGAGCCATGGAGATCTGCCACGTGGAAATGTCATTGGGCAAAGAACAAATATACCATTGTGCTTAGAAGCTTGGCTCAGAGGAGCTGGCTCATAAGCACACACATGCACATGTGCACGCACGCACGCACGCATGCACACATTTTAAAAAGACAAGCCAGAGTAGTAGAATTTACTTGATAATTGTCCAAGGTTTCTGTTTCAGGGCTACCTTGGTCATGTACTTTTCAAGTATGACTTTAAGGGACTTACCCAAAGTTTCCTGGCAAAGCTGAGGTCTATAATGCTCCATTATCTCTTTCCTTGAGAAGACTCAATACCCAGTGTTTATTCACCAAGATTCTGGACCCTCTATCATCTTCTCTTAAATAGGGCTTGGGCGGCTTTTTATGATTTGTTGCTGTTGTTTGACTTTAGAGGCGAAGTTATATGTAGCCCAGGCTAGCCTCAAACTCCTTGTGTTGCTGAAGATGACTTTGAAGTACTGCCCCTCCCATCTCTACCTCTAGCTGCTGGAACTGACAAGCACATAAACACATGTGGGTTTTTAGGGCAAAGCCTCTGTACCCACAGAAATGGCTTTTCTGTATTTGAAGTTATAGATGGGATGGCTTCCACTTCTAAAGGGCCAGGCACATCCTGCACAGGGAAGGAGTTGAATTCATTCAGCTCTTTTATTAAAATGCATTGTGACTAAATGAGGTCGGCGACCTTCAAGGGAGCAAGACTGCGTGAGGTTGTTCAGAGTAACACATGCAGAAGTGTCCAAGCCAAACAAACACCATCTCCCCCTCTCACCCAGAACTAAAACGGAAGATGAGAGGGCGCCATTATTTTTTCAGTTTATAAAATGTCAGTGCCCTTTGTGCCTTCTGCCACCAAATTCTGACTAACTCTGCCAGTTAAAATGCTTACTTTCAGTTTTTCATCGTTTCTTTTTATCACAACACCCCCCACACACACACTATCTTCGGGAATCTTCAAAACATCTGAAGGAGTCCTTCCCCCAATCCCTGTGTCCACTTTGCTGACCTGGTTCACCTGCTGCCAAAATTACGCTTCCACCTATTCCCATCACACTCCTTCCTTTAAGGGAAAAAGAAAAAAAAGGAAAAAGGGGGAAAAAAACAGCTTAACTTTCTGACATTCTGTGTATACAAAAGCATACTCAGATCCCTCAGCCCAATTGGAGAACACTCCATTTTTCATCCATCACCCTCATCCTCTGTCTAGTCTTTTAAAACTTCCCATCACCTGCCCCTCTCGTCTCAGCAGCAAAGAGGCGGCTATCTGTCCCACGTGTCTCTCAGGGAACATAAAACGCAACCCACACCTGGCACCCAGCTCACTCACCCTCAAACCTTTCGCTCCTTCCCTCCCTCACATCCTCTGGGCATAAAGCCCAGAGGAGAAATATAAAGAAGCATTCCTTTGCACGCGCATTCTTTTTAATGCAGGGAAGCTGCAGAGTCGGTGAACTAGCCACATAAACACATGAAAAAGTTAAGCATAAATTTCAAAAGGAAGGAAGGGCAGAATCTTACCAGAAATCTATGTTAAGAGCATGATGGCGTTCCAGCATTAAATTTAGCTGTGACCTTTCTAGAAGGCAAAGTTCTCATGACTTGCTCTATGTCAGAGCTTTTATCGTTGGGCATTTGTTAATGCTGGTATCTTGACCATAAACTTGGGGAGGAAATGGGTACTCGAGCCGTCCATTTCAGAGCCCTAACCCTAACCCTACCCTACCCCCTAACCCTAACCCTCCTACTTGCTTTCATGTCGTGGGCACTTTTCAGACTTTCTGTTAAAAATGCAAACAGCAAAAGTTTTCCAAGAAAGATTCCCACAAGCCAGAGATTCCCAGTTGCAACATCAGAGCCAACCATGCTAAAGATGACTTTCCCACTAGAAACAAGAAAAATTTATTAGAGCCCAGCCACTCTGGTCTTCCTCATGGTTAAAATCCCCAGTATAAATGAATAACTTGACATGCAGATTGATGAGTTAGAGTTTTATGATTAGTGTGCCTTGGCGAGGGGTAAGCTCTGTTTTATGGGGAAAAAATTGCACCTCTAACCTGTGAGGCTGAGATCTGAATTCCAGCCAATGCTAGCTCCATGCCAGCCCCTCACTCCACAGCATACACTCAGAGAGAAATGATTGTCAGTTCCTGTTCCCTTAACTCTGGCAGTCTCTAGCATAATCAGCTCCCACTAACTGTCCTCAAATTAAAAAAAAAAAAAAAAAAAAAAGTCAAAAGGAGGAAACTAGAGAGACTGCTCAGTGGCTAAGAGCACTTACTGCTCTTCCTGAAGAACCGAGTTCAGTTCCCAGCACCCTAAGCTTGATGTGTCACAGATGCCTTTAAATCTAGCGTCCAGGGCAGACACACATTCATGCGCACACCCCCACACACACGTACACACACGAAGAGCACAGCTGGTTGTACAATACCAAACCATCCCAGTAAACACAGATAGCAGTACACAGACTGAGATGTTTGTATTTACGAATAGATACGTATACACATACATATATGCACGTAACGACCATAAGTGCAAAAGCAGGCCATGATTTTTATAAAGAGCAGAGGGGGGTTATGGAAGAGTTTGATGGGAGGAAAGGGAAGCAAGAAATGATGTTATTATAATGTAATCTTATAACAGAATTAATATACATACAAATAAATGTACATCTTCAAAATATAACAAACCCTTAAAGCAAACAAAAAAAAGTGTAAAAAGTGTGTAAAATACTTGAGTCTGGGGTTTTGGATTTGAGGTGATTTTGTTTCTTTAGTTCTCCACTTTCCACCTCTTATTCTATTATATCTGTTTATGAAAGGATTTTTGAGGAATATGACTGAGATGGTATTTGAGTGATGTGAGTACACTCAAGCGTGATAGTGAAGAAATGAACAACTCTCCAAGTAAGAAGTCATGTAAAATAATCGTGACTATGGGAATAACTGTTAAAATATCCTATAGATGCATGGTTTTATTTTCACTTATTTCAAACAGAAACAGCAAATGGAAATGGACAAAGTCCCTTCATCTTCATGCAGAAATGCAGGAAAGAGCCAATAGAACCCTCACAAACAAAACTGAAATAGATCCATGTGCACTCAGTGTGATTCAGACGGAAAGAAAAAAAAAATCTAGGAACCCCTAATGCCTGAATATGACTTAAAGATGAAAAACAAAAATGTGAAAACAAATATACATATTTATAGATTCTATAAAAGGTTTTAGAAGAATCATACTATGAATGAAATAAGACTCCGATACAGAGTTCTTTTGATGAAAGAAAGCTTTGAAAAATCATGTTCATTCATCTCTTCAAACACTTATCTGGAAGCTGGCTTGTGTTTACTCTGGGTCAGTAACTAGTTTAGCAGACCACACGCTCTCCTCACAGAGATCATGAAGAATCTGCCCCCCACCCCCTTAGAACAGTATCTCTTTTCATACTCTCAGTAAATCATGGTTGTGATGGCAACAAAAATAACCCAAAATATTTTTGTAAGACCTGAGACACATCCCAGTATATGTATGTGTTTCAACACATATCTGTCTATATTCTTTGATAAAACTACACCTCAAACACAGATACAAAGATTGACTCTTTTGCTTCAGGAACTTGTTTCTAGATGTTTGTCTGGGGTGTCCAATTTTATAAGAAGCATCTGTCCTCTCTTACCTGGGTCAGACTCTTTTTACCCCTTATTGAATGTCATATGACCATTCAGAAGGACTTTCACAGATGCTGTTTCCAAATCTCCATGTCAAAAAACCAGTAGACATGCTTAATACAGATGAACAAACAAAAGAAAACATAAAGGCAACCCTCTCTAAACTCAAGACTAGCCAGCCATCACCAGCCTTGGCAGGTCTGCTTAGGGCATGTGTTGACAACCTCCCCAACGATGTTGCTTTTGGGTCCAATCCTTGTTGTCGCTCCCTTCTTCGGTACCAACACTCTTCACATCAAACCCAGACTGAATAATCATAATTAAGGTAAGGCTGGTTCCACCCATCCTTTGCTGAAAACGCTTGGTTGAGGCTGAGTGAAAGGAATACTCGCAGATAACGTGCTTGGGCACATGAAGCCAGGGAAATACTTTCCAGAATCAAGGTGTCACTGACTTTTCCCCCTACTCTCCTGATGGCTTTCCCAGCTTCCTCCTATACACATCTGTCCCCTCGTGTCCATGTCCTCATGCAGGTGCAGGAAAGAACATTGATATTGCCTTATCTTCCCTAAGATTTTAACCCACGAGTTAACTTTCTCTTTCTCCCTGAGACTTCCCCATCATAGTAAGGAAGACTGGGGAGTGTGACCCACACACCTGGGTGGACTCTTGTCACAGGAGATAATGCCTCTCTATTGGACTCACATTCAAAGACACCATTTATCAGTGAAGTGTTGCTCCCTGAGTTCATTCATTCCCACTAATCCTCATTTGCTGTGACTGGAAATCATGTACATTTCCTCCCGACTCCCTCCTCCTCTTTGAAGGATATAGGTTTCTGAACTTCAGAAACCTAGAAGGTAAGTGTACTCTGTGATTTTCCCATGAACACACAGCGATTCCTTATGTCCTTCACCCGTCAATCACCAGCAGAACTTCATCGCGCTGGAAAATATCCCTTTGTCCCTATAACTTCTGTTATATATAGGAACACCTTTGGAGAAGGTGTTCCCATGATAGCCAGACCCTCTCATGACCCGCATGATGAGGAGAAGGCTTCCTCCCTCGATTCACCTTCTGCTATCTCCTCCACGATTGCAGACACGAGACCATACGATTTCCTATGAGTAGGAGAAGGGACGCAGACCACAGCAGACTCTCACCACTGCCAAGACCAGCTGAAAATAACCACTGCAGGCTAGACTAACCAGTCATTCAACAAGTGGAAAAGTCTGGAAGAAAAGTAGCCTGAGGAGACGATCTTGCAAAGGCTAGTTTACAAAGACTGCTCTGATGAACAGTATATGGATAAGTGATTACTGCCTTTCCCTGACAACTCTGAGCAAATTGAAGCTACACTGATTAGGCCTAACAGATGCTATGCATTAGCAAACAATGGTACTTGGGGTAAGTAATGAGAAAAAGAAAGGTTTCCTGAATTTTTCCCTATGAAGTTGTATGATTTATTTCATATTATGCTCACAGTATATTCAACTATTACAAACCAAGTTCTTTGAGGCAATAATAATAGTAATAATAATAACTTGGTACATAAGCAATATAGTTAATAACAAGATACAGGCAGTCCAGTGCTTGTTGGCTTCAATATGTATAAAAGCCACTTTTGAAATATTACTTTTATAATAACCCTTTGGTGTTAGAACTGTATTTACTTTTAATTTGAGGATTACAATACTAGATATTACCACTGTTTTAAATTGACCTGTAGAACTTGATGGTAAGACCCTACTGCTGAAGATACCACATACCTGAGTCTTCCTGAAGAAAACAAGCTGGGCTATCCTTGTGAGATATGTCTGCCGATGCAATAATGGCATGAATGTGGAAGTAACCAACTACTCTCATATTGGATTTAAAGCGGGCTCCACAAGCCAGAAATCATGCCTGACATTATTATCTCGACCAAAAACCTGTGGCAGCGTAGCTCGTAGAGCCTTGGGGGAGACCCTAACACCATTATTCTGCTACACAGATATAGTAATACATGTCCCATAGGTTCTTATCTTTATTCCCATACATGAGCACATCTCTCAACCCTCATCAAAAAGTCTCCTTTTGGAAGTAGATGTGATTAACACAAAGACCCAAAACTGACAGAAAATAAGAGATATAGAGTACTCAGCCCTGAATGGGGCATCTATACCCCACCCATACTCCCAAGGCTCAGGGATCAATATGGAAGTGTGCAGACATACACATGTTAAGGCTTTCATCTATCACAGTCTAGCATCTCTACTCAACATTAGTATAATGACTTGTTGATTAGTTTGTGGAACAGCTTTTGTGAACTAGGTTTACAGGTGAGGAAAATGAACAGACAGGCTAATCCAGAAATAACTTATGAGCTAATCCCAAAATATTGGGAAAATTTGTGAGTGTTTGGCTTCACAAATTGCCTTCCATTTTGTCTTGTGGGGTTTTGTCCTAGAGACCAGCCCTCATGCATCCCAGGCTAGTCCAAAATTCACTGTGTTTCTTAGCCTGGCAATGAACACCTATACAACTGCCTGTACCTCCCAAGTGCTGGAATTACACGAGTTTGGCACTGTCCCTGGTTTTCACAAACTACTCTATGTGCCCACACATATGGACACATGGGTTTGCAAATTTGTTTCCCATAATACTAAACCTTCTTTAAGTTCTGAAATGGGAGTTTGGGCTGTCCCTGAGACTTCAGCTGGCTCCTGGGAACCTATTTTCATGCTGGATTGCCTTGTCCAAACTGAATACAGGAGGAGGTATTTTATCTTGTTGACATTTTTAATCCATTGTAGTTAGATGAGAAGTTCAAGTTCACATAAAATTGCCAGTAGGTACACTTACAAGTCAATGTGGCAAACACGCTTAAGAACTGAAAATAAGGATCTATGTCTGGGAGAGTGCATGTCGAGAAAGCTCACCAAAAAGACCCCACAAGAAATACACGTAAAGAGTTAGTCGCTTGATTTTTATTTTATTTTAGTTTAGTTTTCTTCCCAAGCAAACTTTAGCGTGAGTTGTGTGCGCTCATTTTTATGGGCCTGCATTTCTGGCTGACACTTTATGTTTGTGATAACTCACTTATCAGTGCTCACTCATATCTTTCTCCAACATTCCCAGCCTAATTCTCACGCTTCAAACGAGGACCAGTTAATAGCTGGAAGAAGTTCCACTGCACACACTTAAAACATCTAACAATCATGCTCCAAAGGGGGCTGGAAGATCCAACCCAACTGTGACTCAAATCAAAAGGGATGAAAAGACTGTCAGAAGGAATAAATGTATTGGGACGCATGTCCTGTCTGTGTAGAAAAATCATTCCAGTTACAAGAAAAGCAAAACCAAGGGTAAGGTCGTCACTATTTGAGATAAGACACACACATCTCTGCATTCTGCTCTTAGAAGCTTTGCTTCTAAATATTGTATTAAAATGTCTAACATATTCACAACCAATCTGATCATAATGTAATGACATAAGAAGAATAACTTCTCAGTTTGTTGGTTATTTTCCAATAGAAATCATATTTAAATTTTGTAATATGTATTTGAAGGGCTCGAACATTGAAACTTTCCAATAAGAGAAATCAGAACTACTGAGACAACTGACAGCTACAGAAAGAGATATCCATCACCACTTTATGGTCAGAACTTTGTCCTAAGCATTCTACTAAGTTTCTTTGGGGGTCATGAAAGTCTAAATAACATATTCAAAGGAAATGTCCTATTTCAATGAAAAGACAACATCTCTATTGAGTATTAACACTGAACCAGCAAGATGATCCTTATTTAATTGAAATTTTTTTTATTTTAACAAGTCAGATTGTACTAAACAACAAGATGACTAACTCCTACATAAACTTTCTTCTCTCTCTCTCTCTCTCACTCTCTCTCTCTCTCTGTCTGTCTGTCTCCCTGTGTGTGTGTGTGTGTGTGTGTGTGTGTGTGTGCTGTGGCGCGCGCGTGGTCTGTCTGTCTGTCTGTCATACTTTATAGCCCAAGCTGTCTCTGACCTCATGATCTTCCTACTCCAGCCCCTCAATGGCTAGTTTTGCCTGTCTATAGATTTCTGTCTCCATAAAATGTAGACTGTTGGGGCTGAGGTGACAGATCAGTAGCTAATAAGTCACACTGCTCTTACAAAGCACCCAGTTTGGTTCCCAGCACTCAGGTCAGGTGGCTGACTACTGTCTGTAACCATAGCCCCTGAGAATTCAGTGTCCTCTTCTGGCTCCTCAAAGCACCTACATTCAAGTGCACACACACACACACACACACACACACACACACACACACACACCATTAAAAGACAAACATTTATACAACAAGGATCCTGAATGTAGATTTTGTGATTTTTTTTCTGTTGTTAATTATCTATAAACAAACAAGCAAGATACATATTGAACATGGGGTTTACCACTAAGGGTGCAGGAAAATTCAGCCCTATGTGTGAAACATCACAGAAGACGATTAGTTTCCCATCATGAGTATGAGTGTAGCATGTGCCTGCAGTACCCATGAAAGCAAAAAGAGGTTGTTGACTGGAGTTACAGATGTGTGTGAGCAGCATGTGCAGTTGTGAACTAAATCCAGGTTCTGGCAAGAGCAGCCGAGAGTTCTTAAACACTGAGCTGTCTTCCCAGGTCCTCGGAAGACATTTTAAGAAGCATGGAGGGGAAAAAAATGCCAACATCACATCAAATTTGTAAATTCTCAGACTTGTCCATAGCTGCTTTTCTTTGCTCTAAACATTTTAGTCTCTACCCACTCTCAAGGGACTGGAGGAGATAAATATTTTATTTAACAGACATTTCTTTCCCGTCCACATATCCTGCCAACCAGCACCCAGCACCTACCAAAAAAAAAAAAAAAAAAAAAAAAAAAAAAAAAAAGGCGCTCAGCCAAAATTTTCTAAGGGAAATGTTTATGGGTAAGACTGGGAGGCTGCAAAATTGATTTCCTTTCTAATGAAAACTGTCACGGTCTGAATGTAACTTCTTTCATTCCAAGGCCTAGAAAGAAAATCCCCTATAGAACACAGGACAGTCGTGTGAGGCTCTCTCCTTCTGAAGCTTAGAGTCACTGCTATAGAGGCTAGACCCCAAAACACTAACCCCACAGTGTGGGGGAAGAGGTGTCTCATACCACCAGCTGACTGTGACCTTAAGAAGTGTGTCTCATATGAACCTGCTATTTTGATCCCCAGAAATCCTTTGTCTCAAAACAAACAAGAATACTAGTGTCTCTATTTGTATTCACACTTTCTGAAGATGATAAGGATGCCATAAGCTGCACAGACCAGCACACAAATTTGTCAGCAGACAAAACACCCTCCCCCACAACCTCTCTGTAATGTCAAAACTCCCACCGGGTTAGTCAACGTGAACCGTGTATGCCTGGAGAGTGGAAATGCCTGCCGAGGCCTTAGCATAAATTCTCAGTGCTTTACAATGGCGTCAGAAGAGAAAAAGATTTTATTAAAATCCTATTAACTCCAAACCACAAGCTTCTCACCAAAAAAAAAAAAAAAAAAAAAAAAAATCATTCCAGTGTTCTCAAAGTAACCTGTGGATGACAGAAAGGCATTCCTTACATTTTTAGATGCCCTTGAGAGAGAAGAATTTATTAAGTAAAAAAGGACATAAAATAAAATTGGGGGGGGTGAAGGAGACAGACAGACCGATAAAGAAAATGACTGGGGGAAATTCTAAAAGACAAATAGAACTAGGGGAAGGAGAGAAATAACTAGCTGCATTTAAATGTACTCTTTCAAATAGTGGATGTCTGTTACAGTTCACATTCTCTGGACTGCTCCATGTCTAAAGCTGGCTTAACTGAAGTGAATCTCATCCACGCTACTTATTTACATCAAAATTTGCTCATCTGTATAACATGGTTATATTACTTTAGGGGGTGTTCAATTTTTTCCAGTGTGTTATGTGAGAAATTTGGTTTCTATTTTTTTATTTTATAGTTTCTCATGACAGAGTTTTCTCTCTGTAACAGCTCTGGCTGGCCTGGAACTTGCTTGGTAGTCCAGGATGGCCTTGAACTCACAGAAATATGTCTTCCTTTGCCTCCCAAGTGATGGGGTTAAAGGTGTGCACCACCACTGCCCAGCTTAGGTATCCATTTCTTAATCTTCAATGCAAATGTAAAATATGCCTTGACTCATGTGGTTATCTGCACCATATTCAGATAAAAACATCATACACAGAATACATTCATTACTTTAAAATGTATGCCTACATCTATAGCTGTAGGCATAGTTATGTAGAAGCAAGTCACAAAGTATTTTTGTGATTAATTCTCCACGTATTGTCGGAGCTCCATCTAGAATTAATGACTCTGTGGAGTTAGATGGGAAATGACTTTAGACATGCTGAGACTTCTTCGCATAAAACAGTCTGTAACCCCAACCTGCTTCTTGAATTTAAAAAGGAACGGAAGACCTAATCCAAGCATCTAGATGCCGTGTTCTGCACCACGGGGCTCTTTAGGCTTCCTCACACACAGAACGGAGTCCTCACTCTCCTTCTGCCCTCACAACTGATGTCCACAGAAGCAAAGGTGATGGGTGACTTCATCTCCACAGACACCACTTTAGTTGATTTTAGAAAGATGGTCTCCTGCCCTACCTTTGCAGGCTCTTTCCTCTCCAAGGAGTACAATCTGATCAACTTGGACACGCGATCTGGGGACAGATGTAATCCCTGGCACACAGAAAGGCAGGAAAGCCAGAACCACAATTAACTGTGACACTGTCCTGAATCCGCTGTATGGGCTCTGCTCTAAAGAGTGTTAAATTTCCCTGGATTCAAATAACTACATTTGCATCAACAAACACTGACAAAAACATGAAAAGAAGAGAATGCCAGGTGTACAATTTCCAGCTGCTACGATGGGACAAAAGGTACAATCAAAATTATGCCAGAGCCAAAAATATGGTTTTCAAACGCTACCGTTGAATCTACATACATTCTTTCATATATGTGAAGATGCGGCGTCAAAATGCATGCATTTCATCCCGCTTAAAATGTGTAGCTACACTGACCGGTATGGTGGCCATCAGTAGTATGTGTGGCCTGAATCACAGGCAGGAAGCTAGAACAAACTGAGAATGCCTTTGATGCAAAACACGTATTAGATATTTGGCGCAGTGCAAGCAAAACAGAATGTAACATACCTCTGTTTTCCTCTTAACTACATGCTGCATCAAATATAGTATTATTACAAATTTTATCTTTCCTTCTTCATGTAAATACTGGAAGATGCAAAGCTAAATGTGTGATATATTTCTACTAAATATATAATGCACTCACCCAGGACACTGGCAGGACTGTTTTCATTAAAGCCACTGGGTGACACTGTTCCCCGCAAAACTGATACAACCAAGGCAATTCCCTGGCAGGGTAAAATGACACATGTGCAGGATATGTACTGGTCATACATGCACACACAAGTATGCACATGCCTACATGTGTAAATACGAACAAGCGCGACACCCAACAGAGTGCATATCTCTAGGACTACTCATTATCTCAGGGTGAAAGACTTGGTAGCCTTTGAGCTTTCGTCACTCTGTTGGAACTCGAAGACTTGACAAGTCTAATGATCATTTGAAGGTCCCTTCACGGCAATGGCAGCTGGGATAAGACCAGCTGTGCAGAAGGAGTTTAGTTTGGGGCTTTCCCCAAAAGCCTTTTGTCCTTGAAATAATACTGTTCCCCTAATATCACATGCTGCTACATTTTTATGACTCTTGAAGGGGACTGGCCAAACTAATTTAGGGGACACGAGCAGCTGTTTCCACTAACAACAAGAGTTTTTCGGCTTCTAAGGTCATTTTCTTGGCTTGAATTTGAATTCCTGAACATCTTTCAATCAATTCCTAAAAAAAAAAAAAAAAATAACAAGTGATAAAACAGATATCTGTGTGCTGCCACTGGGGACTTCAGCTAGGTGAGATGAAGACTCTGCAGATAAAGATGACAATAACACCTCCCGCTCCAGGGCTGCCCGGTTATGGGAAGAGTCTCGTGTTATTTTTACCTCTGACGTACGGTCTCCTAAACTGGATTGGAGATCCAGTTCCATAGGTAAGATCGCAAATGATACAGTGTGGGTTTGACACTGTCCACCATAATCCCTTCCTGAACGTTTCCCAGGCAGCCATCAAGTGTCAGGGTACTAGCTGAGGATCCTCAGTTCAGCTACCAAGACTCATTTCCCTGAACCTCCTTCCTCGCTCCTGCCTCCCTCTAGCTCAAGTCTGCTAATGGCAACCTGGCTGGAGGAGATATTCAATATCTCTGGAAACAATCATGAGCCTCCATGGACTATCTAAAGATAACCGGTGTGTTCTCTTGAACACACAGCATGCCCTCTGTCTAGTAACCTTTTTATCTCTATTTCCAAACCCACTGTCAATGCATACTAGTTTCCATTTCTAAAGAGATGCTCTACATCTCCAAAGGTAAAGCTGCTTCAAAAACATTTGAGTGCTGAAGATTTTCAATTTATCTGACTTTATGAGCATTTTTTTTTTTACATAAAATCAGTTTTGCATAGAATTTTAGAAAACAGATGAGTGGGTCCTACATGCAAATTTAAAACCAGATACTATCTACATTACTTAATCTATTACTTCTTGGCTTTTGAGATGGGGGTCTCACATAGCTCAGGTATCCTCAAACTTGTATGTAATTGATGTCTACTTTTCTGTTGCCACCTCCCAGTGCTGAGGTGACAGGTATGCAACTCCATGTCCCATCTTCCCAATGCCATCTCTAAATGGTTATCCACACATTTCCTGTGACTTTCCTAATGCAGGTCCCTCCTCTCCCCAGAGGTGCTCTAAGCCCTGAAGACACAGAGGCACTGTCTTCTCCATGTGTGCACAGCTTTGGCACAAGTGAACAGTTTTAGCACAGTATTTAGCGCAAGGCCTGGTGCACAAATGTGTTGACATGACATTTGATGGGTCATCTGACCAAAGGCCTATATGAATGACATTAACTGAGAGAAGTTGTTCCTTTTAAAACAGTGGTATATACGAGATAAAAGGTATCACCAATTCACGTTTTTGACAGTTATCCACCTGTGAGTCATCCACATCAACATATCTATTAGCCTTTTTCCCGTGGTGATCAAATCTGTCTATTTTATGTTGCAAACAGCACAAACATACAGGCTCTGCTCAAAGTTAAAGCAATTCTCAAAGATAGCCTCACCAAAAAAAGAAAGAAAGGCAAAAATCTGTAAAACAAAATACTTCCAGTAAAAATACTCTCAACATAAAGGCAATTGTTTATTATTAACTATAGATGAGAGCAGATGGGAAATCAACAACCTTAACATGCAAATGCAAGAATGCAAACCTAAAGTGGAACAACACAGAGCTTTGGTGACTCTGGGGTCCCTCAGCATTATGTAGGAGGACTCCCTCAGACGGGTGAGTATGGGGGTGCAGGCACAAGCTTTGGCTTCAATCGGCACGCAGAGCTTTTAGAAAATATGATTATTAACTATCTCACGGGAAAGAGGAAGAAGGAAGACGACATGGGTGAAGAGCTAAGAAGCAATGACCACAGCGAGTGTGGGTGGACGTCTGCCCGCAATGCTAAAGAAACATTGGAAGCGACAACAGAGGCGTTGATCCGGTGTGCCCGCAACCATGTTCTCCGAAAAAAAAAAAAATGGCAACTTCCACCCTAAATCCCCCCCAACAAACCCACTCCTTCAAAGGAATCAAACAACGCAAGTTTCCAATGAAGTCCACATAAACTCTAGCACGCTGTGGCCAGCACAAACCGTATTAATTGAAGAAATTTTAAAACAGAAGTAGGCTTAGTGGATTGATAACCCCCCCCCCCCACACACACACACCTCAATGAACCCTGTGAGAAGGATTTATTTCAACATGGAAAGTTCAGTGTGGCAAGGGCTTGAGGTAGCCAGGTGCATGCAGACATGATTCCCAGAGCTACATCTCAGCGGAATTGCAACAAATCCACGCAAATGTCAGCACAGATAAAAAACGCATGTTCTTCATGCCAGTGTCACTCATCCGGCCCGCCTGTAGCCCCTCCCCCCGGACGTTTCCAGATGTATTTCATACACAGAGTCACTGTTCTGGTTGTTTATTTAATTAACATGACAGGCCCTGCACACACTGTTTCTTTCAGCTCTACAGTTAAACTTTTTACACTTCAGACTCGAGGCAGAAAGAGTAAAGTGACTCTTTTCACTCGCTCCAACCCCCAGAAGTTTATATAGATTTTCAGACTATTTCTGTTCGTTAAAATAGCCCTTCGGTATGCTTTAAATATCTGTATCCACAAAGGGAAAAAAAAAAAAATCACTGGAACACAAAACATTATTTTCCCACCTTTTCCCAGTAGGGTCAGAAATCCTTGTTTACCTTTTCAGAGGTTGACATTAATTAATTTTAATTCTGTCACCAAGCCATAATCAATATTTTTGTTGATATCATTATAAACTGAGGAATAATTCTGAAATATGGTAGAAGTCACAATTTAAAATCCCATATTTCATAAATGTGTTTGATGTAAGAAACATATCGAATACTTTAGAAATGGATACAACATTCTTTATGTTCAGAAAAATAGGGTATGGCTCAGTGACAGATCACTTACCTGGATGGATATGGATATATCCATATATAATTTTAAATGCTGAATTTCTATTTCTACTAGGACTGCCTGGAGGACCAGCATGGTGGCTCAATGGATAAAGACACTTGCCACCAAGCCTAACAACCAGAGAACAATCCCAGGACCCACATGGAAGAAGTTCTACAAGTTGTCCTTTGACCCCTGTAAACACTTACCATAGTGTATACACACACAGTCTCTCTCCTTCTCTCTCTTTCTCTCCCTCTCTCTCTCTCTCTTTCTCTCTCACACACATAATTTTTTAAACATTTAAAAAATGTTTCCAAATCATTTGAGATAAAATATTTCCGTGCTTTGACGCTGTACTGTGAAGACCATCGAGCTCCATAGCAATGGAATAAGAAAGCCCACCACATGCCTACCATCCAGTGACTACTAACCAAAACCATTATCCTGTCTTTCTGTTTCTTATTGGTGGGGGGTAGGGGCTTTAAAATGTCTTTCTCACCCCAGTGATTAATAACTTGATCCTTCTCCACTACCAAGCTTGAATTCCAATTTGAGGACAGTCACATAGGCTAAGAGAAAAAGTCACAGGAGAGTATAGCTTTTACTTTAGTAAGACAAAGTACATTTCTCTTACATTTCTGACTACCTTTGTTTCTATCCCAAAGAAATTAGTCCTTGGTGTGGCTCAAAGGCATTCATGGGAAGAGCATGATGGCTTGTATTTGTTTCCTACGAAGCCATAACATATTAAAGGTGTAACAGGTAGCAAAATTAAAATTATATTTGGTTTGGAATCAATTAGAAATTAATGGGTATGCTGCACTCAGTCATTCCAGAGAAGTTAGTGTCCAATAGTGTGTTGTGATGCATATAGAGGACAGGCATGCCTCCAGTGGTTTCCTAAAGCTGAGAGTTGCATAACTAACTTTGTGCCAAAAATAGCCCTTATTCATCAAAATCATTCAATAAATCTAGGTATTCTGCACATTGGATGTTGTCAGGGAACAGTACCAAGTTGACAAGGTTATAGCTGCTGTCAGATGTAAGAGTTCACTTCCAGAGGACACATACACCAGCCTTCCCAGACCATCAGCCTAAAAATCGTAGCTTGACACACTCATCTAGAATCACAGCCTCAGCCTTGAGGCTACAGGGCTGGCAAGGCTGAACCCCCTGAAAGATATGTCAACTTGTTCCTCCTCAGAAGATACTTCCTGTTGCCTTCAGACACACCTGGTGCCTCCCTCTCTGACCAAAAACCAGACCTGCTTTCCCCTTTCTGTGCTGCAAATTATCTGTGTTACAAACTCAGTTCTAAATGGGCTATCTCACAGAATTCTAGACTTCAGGGGAAGGATGGAAGGGAGGGAGGGTGGGGGGAAGGCAGGCAGGCAGGCTTGCCTTATGAGAATTTTAGCATATATTCTTTGTGCCTTTTTAGAAAGCGGAGCCACTGATTAGAGAGAATTCATGGATTAGAGAGAATTCATGAGCAGTGGTCACTGTCACCTACACAGACAAGATAAGTGCCCCAGCTGTCTCGCTTTTAAAGCCCACAATGAGCAAAGCTAAGTCAAACCTGGGAGCCCTCTGCCCTGCGTGCCTCTCAGTACTATTTCAAACTCACTGGTTGCCTATAAGGTCTGCCTTATTCCAGACATAACTAACCTGACAGCACTGGGAAGTAGTAGATGTTCCTTTTATAATTATCTTCACTCTGGACTTCGTCAAGTATGCAAATGATCACGACACCCTTTGCCCTCTTAATCAGAAGTTTGCTTCCTCGTGATAAAAAAGATAAGCCATTTACTATACGGCTCCTAACCTTTTCACAGAGTTCGGCCAACGTATGAGCTGTCACCTCACCCTATCTCATAAGATACTATCCCATGACAGCCCCACCCCGTCGACACAATTATGTTCAGCAACAGCTTTAATGGGTCATATATAAAGACCAGCATTCCGTGAGCACAACTTCACCCATGCCCTCGTTAAAACCTCAAGGGTCCAGGTTGCTGCTGCGTGCAACCACAGCTTCCTAGCACCCTGAGTGAGAGGTTCTTGCTCTAGAGCATTCTTCATCAACACTCCTTCAGCGAAAGACAGTTGCCAAAGAGGATGATCAGGATAGATGATAAGTGGGCAATTATCTAAGTAACTAATTGATAAAACCTTTTGGGAAAACTAACAAGCTCAATAGGCCTTTACGGGATCATTACTGTGCTTCGCTCACCAGTGTGACACAGAGAAAACCTATACAAATCTGTGTTTTACGGCAAAGCTGCTTTATGCACCTGAAGACCTTCTGGTCTGTCATCCACTGTGAACTCTCTCAATCCGAAGTCTCAGAAATTTAGTTCTGAGGGCTAAGTGGCATTATCGTGGAGTCCAGTTGCTTCTGATTCAGCCCAGATTTCCCCTGTAAATTAGGTGTCAGTGTTGGCAAACACCACATCACATCTCCCTTTAAGTTAACACGTTGTCAATGTGTTGTTTTTCCCAATAGTCATGTTTCCACTCAAAAAGTTCTCTTCTGCAGCCTTTCGTACTTAACTTACTTTATTCTAATGATCTCTAAATCTCACATTTAATTGTCAGTCAGTGAACTACATTTTCCCCTCTACTCTTTAAAGCCCAAAAAGGTTTGTTTCTGCTAAACAAAAACAAAAAAAATAAATAAGTACATTTGTTTTAAAGTAAACACAAGCATGTGATGCTGTCATCCAGTCTGCTACATAAAAAGCCAAAGAGCCTCCCAGCCGGGTAATCAACTCCATTTCAGAAATAAACCACTCACACCATATGGTGACTGATGTTTCTAAGGAACACCTAGCCAATTACCCCTAGAATAACCCCAAAAGAAAAGGCTTGCTATTGTCATAGGAACAGCCTTTCACCCTGAAAATTATCCTCGAATTTAAATAGGAAAAGTGTAAATTTCCATTTAAAATGCACAATCGGCTTTCTGGATTCCCTCCTGCCTGGGTCAGACCTGCCTGGTAGAGGAAATTGAGTCGAGAAAAAGAAAACCTTCTCAGGTACAACTTGTGTATAAAATTGGAACTGGTTCCCCTATACCACGCAGGGTAACTATTCTGTGACACTAAAAACATTTGCAACCCCTCTCCGCCCCCCCACAGAAAAGAACCGCCTAAACTGGCACATGCAACTTCACTCTGAGTTCAAGTCCCCCTGTCTCCTCCTTCCTCAAAGATACATATCGCTAGCAATCTTGGAAAGTCTGGATTGGTGTTTTCTGCAAACCCTGAGGAAGTCACTTGAATTTCTCTCCACCTAGGCTTGTAAATGCTCCCGGGAAAGGTTAGTTTTCTGAGTGAACAATAAACGTATAGCGTCCAGCCCTGCACCATTCTAAAGTTCACACACAGCCCTCGAGTGTAAAACCTGAGTTCAGAGTTCAGCACACACCAGTGTGTAACAACTAAAGATTATCTACAGCCATTCTGGCAGCCGTCAGATGCGGCCTCTCCAAACCCACAGCAAAGCAGAAGCGCCCGTGGGAACCTCACGTCAAGGATGCCTTGCGGGGGGGGGGGAACTAAAACGCTTCTACTGGCTCTTATAAATAAATGTTTACCTAGCACTTTAATAAGAAATACATTTTATCATTTTTTTTTAAAAAAAGACACACATGTAGAAAGTACACGTGTTGAAAGCCACTTACTTCCGATAAATAAATAAATTCTAAAAATGTAGGGAGGGTAGAAATGCTTCGGGGAAGCTCGGGGACCCACAAGCCAAGTAGGTGTGAGAGATTTGAAAACATTCCCCAGCTGTGGAAGCCCGCGCACCGCCACTAAATTCTGTCATTTTTTTCTTGCTTTCTTTCTGTTGCTGTGCTTGTAAACTACTCCACTAGATAGAGAACGAGCGGGAAAAAAAAGAAACAAAACAAGCAAGCAAACAAAACTACTTTCTTAGTGAGTGTGAAGTTGTACTGCCTTCCTGGTCGCCTGCGCTGCTCTCACCGCACTGTTTAAGTTTTTCCCCCGAGCGCCCCCAAAGGCGCAGCCCCGGCTTACCTGCTCCCTGGGTATGCAGGGCAGGGAGGTCCTCCGGTGCGACTTGCCGCTGCAGCCAGACATCTCGCCGGCCACGACCGAGCTGGACCGCCTCCTCCTCTTCCACCCCGGAATCTCTTCCTTGGTCCTCGCGCTCAGCTGGGACCTAAACCGCTCCCTGGGCGGAGCCGGCCCGGAGCACTGCAGCAGGATCTGCTCGGCGTACCTGGCCAGCAGCAGCCCCAACACGGCCGCCAAGTACGCCAGGTAAGGTCTCCAGGCGACCTTGAATCTCTCCAGGGAAACCAGGGCCACCGTCCTGAGCGCGCTAGTCAAGGCGACCATGAGAACGCCCAGCCTCAGCCTCAGCACCAGCCATGTCGCGCCACCCAGGCAGCTGAGCAGGACCCCCGCGGCGGGCAGCGACAGCAGGCGACCGTCCCCCACGCCCAAGGAGAGCTGCACCAGCGCTTCTCCGGCGCAGCAGGCGGCCAACAACGCGATGGCCAGAGGCAGGCGCACCCCGGCGCGCAGCAGGCACAAGCCCATCCAGAAGAAGGCGCACAGGAGACTGAAGAGCAGCGCGGCCGGCTGCAGCCAAGGGCTGAGCTGCGCGCCGCCCCCGGGAGCACCTCCCCGAGGGCCCGGGAAGACGCCCCCTCGGGCTCCTTCCTCCTCCTCCTCCTCGGCCGCCGCCTCCCGACTCGACTCCAGCTTGCCTCCGACCTCCCCGCCGACCAGCCTCACCAGCAGCGCCAGCAGCACGGACAGGGAGCCCGCGCACAACGCCGAGGAGAGTTGCGGCGAGCGCCGGGGCGGCTGCCACGCCTGGGCTCCCCGACAGTCTCGGCAGCCCGAGTTCCGCGGGGATGGAGGGGACGCGCCACGACCGCGGTGGTCCCAGCTGGCCACGCGGGCGGGGCTCGCCCTTCCGAGGCCCGGCTTGGCCGGGTCTTGGGTGGCCTCGCCCGGCACTGCCATGCTGTGAGTCCCACCCGTGCGCCCGCGCCCTTCCCTACCCCCCTCTCGGAGTTCCTTGTCCCCGATCTACTCGGAGTTTCAGCGTTGCAGAGAACTCGGGAGTGCGAGCTGAAGACTTCTTCAAGTTGGCAGCAGGCAGGATCAGGCTTGGATTCCCCCTCTCCCCACCCCTCTCCTTCGCTCTCTTCCTTTCTCAAAAACCCCTACGCTCCACCCTCAGCCCGAGTTTATGCCCTGTGGGGGGTCTCTCTCTTCTTCGGGATTTTAACACTTGCCCAACACCAAAGGTTGCTCAGGGACCGCTGATGCCCCGGCAGCCGGGGTCGCAGGGCGAGCTCTGGCCATTCCCGGGCTGCTGAGCGGTCGA
This sequence comes from Phodopus roborovskii, assembly GCF_943737965.1. NCBI lineage: Eukaryota > Metazoa > Chordata > Mammalia > Rodentia > Cricetidae > Phodopus > Phodopus roborovskii. The sequence continues at coordinate 45,614 of NW_026125485.1, forward strand.
CCTACCCCTCCCCCTTCCTCCCTTCTCCCGGCAGCAATCTCTCTCTCTCTCTCTCTCTCTCTCTCTCTCTCTCTCTCTCTCTCTCTCTCTCTCTTTCTCTCCCCTCTCTCTCTCCCTCTCTCTCTCCCTCCCTCCCTCCGTCTCTCCTCCCCCTTTCTTTCCCTCTTCCCCTTTCTACCTCTCCCTCTCTCCCCGTTTCTCCCCCCACTCCCCTCCCCCCTCTCTCTCTCTCCCTCTCCTCTGCCCCTCTATCCCTCTCTCTCCTTGACGGATCTTCCTCCTTGCTGCTCCAGGACACAGACCTCGTTTCTCAGAGGTAGGGAAGCTAAGACTCCAACCCCTCCTGTGTCCAGTTCGTGGCAAAGAGTAGGAGATAAAGAAAAGGAGGCTGAGACTAGTCTGGAAGTTGCTAAGTTCCACCGGAAAGAGAGCCTAGGATAGAGGGATAGCGCGAGCTGGCAAAGAAGGGGGAGGAGAGAGATGAAAAGTGAGGCTGTTGTCTTAGTCTTCTTTAAAAATCATTTTTCGTTCTTTTTGATGCACGATGGCTGCTGGTTTTGTAGGGGAAAAACAGTGGAGGTGATTGCTTAAAATTCCCAAGGAGGCTTCTGAAGGGGCCCACAATTCTGTTCTCTGGCTTTTAAGCTGGCGCAGGGGCAAGAGGTACCGCTCAGGAAGGGACCACTCCTTTCCTAGAGCTGGGCATCCCAGCCATAAAGGGCAGGGACATTGGGACAGCCCAGTGCTGGGGTCTGCGACTGGCCGGGGGGGGGGGGGGGGGGGGGCTTGAAAGCCAGCATGCTTGTCCCTGTCATAGAAAAAAGTGACACTTCTTCTGTCTGAGTGATTTAACAGGCTCAGAGGTCCCTGGGGTAAAGGTGTTCCTGGATAACTGGAACCATTTCAATGGCTTTTTCGTTCTGGGACTGCTCTAGGTGTAAGGTCTGTTTGCAACATAGAAGCCACGCCCATTTTTCAAAGTCACATTCTAATTATTTACTTTGTATGCCACTGTGAGTGTGTATGTGAGATTACAGGACAATTTGTGGGAATCAACTCCATTTCAGGGTCTGAAGGCCTACAAGTTTGATGGCAAACAAGGTACCTGCTGCCCCTGAGCCATCCTGTGGGCCCAAGCGTGCCTGTCTTGTTCTTTCAAGGGGAGCAAACTCAGAGTTACCCAGAACACAACGCGTGGCAGCAAACACATTACCTGCTGCCATCCAGCCTTCTCGAGGGCCTAAACCTATCTGTCTTGTTCTTTCAAATGGAATGATCTCACAGTATCTAGTGCACAAAGCCATTTAAGAAAAAAGATACAGACAAAAAACATATAAAGAAGGGGAGGTGCTTATTAAGGAATGGAGAGATCGCTCAGCAGTTAAGAGCCTCTACTGATTTATTTCAGAGAACCCAAGGAATTCCCAGCATCCACACCTGGTGGCTCAGAACCACTTATTTAACCCCAGCTTCAGGGGATGCTCTGCCACCCTCCTCTGGCCTCACAGCCACCTGCACTCACACATGCTCATTCACACGTGACTTTAAAAAAAAAAAAAGTAAGTATTTTTAAAAATCCATTTGGGAGTGATGGTGCGTGCAATCCCAAGAGTACTGAGAGAGAAAAACTTCATGGTGTGGAAGCCAGCCTGGGATGCACAAGCATGCTGAAAAGAAAAAGAAAAATGCATACACACCCCCAACTGCAGTGCAGAAGCATCATTGGTCAACAGTTGTTGATTGTATGTGGTGAGATACACTATTTGCTGGGGCGCCTTTAACAGTGATCGCAGAACTAGGAAGCCCTGTTAGTGAAACACACCCATGAAGAACAAAGCCCCTTTCTGATTAATGATTACATGGCCCTATACCACAGTATGTGGTACTTGAAAAACCACGTTAACTTTTTTTTTTTTTTTTTTTTTTTTTTTTTTTTTGGCACTTTCTGAAAAAGAAAGAATTCTCAATATGTTCAGCAGATTTCAAAATGATGCTGCAGTGTTCCTGGAGGAAAAACATCCACTCTTGCCTGAAGTATCTAGGTGCCATTTGAGCCTCACAAATAATAATAAACTGATTTTGTCTCAATTATCTTGGTGATCCAAGTTAAAGTGTGTTTATGACCCGGAGTACTTGGATAATTGGCTCAAAATGCCACTGTGTTTTGTGTGTCGAGATGAAGCAATAAAATATGCCAAGAGGGGACAGATGAACTAAAAAGGATTCATGGGGGCAGAGGGAAAACTCGGCTGAAGTTGTAGATTTCTTTTTATGGGAAACAGCCTACTGCAGCCCCAGTTGGGCATTCACAACGCATCAGGCATAAATGAACAGGAGGGGGTGTGACCCGACAGCCAACTCCTCCTTGTCACATGTCAGAACTGTGCCACTGCCCAGGAGCATGCGTTGGGCAGCTATTCAGTGGCAGCACCATCTGTCTAGAAATTAAGAAAAGGAGTAGCAAGGCCTTTGCCAAAGACAAATGAGCCCCTAGCATGCACACACAGTTCTGTGAATTCCCTTCTTAGCCATGATTCATATGCCAGAGCCTACCTGAGACATTTGAAAGTAAAGACCTGCTCCCTCTTGATATGAGGAAAGCACATCAAATCAAAATCCAGGCACATGTTGTTAAATCTGAAAAGAAAAATATCTGAATGACTATTTCCATTTTCTCTGTCTTCTACCTCCACACACAACTCAGTTTTTTTTTTTTCTAGGAAAAATAAATAGTGGCATATGATCACCAAAACAGAACTCTTACAAGATTGACATCGGACATTGTTTAAAAGCTGCCATACACAGACTGGTCAGATCTCAGTGGGTAAAAATGCTTACTGTGCGAAGCCCCAAGGACTTGAGCTCAATCCCAGGAACTACATAAAGCTGGAAAGAAAGGACTAACTCACAAAGTAGTCTCTAATCGCCATGCACGCACATGATCTTTCAAACAGTAATAATTAGTAAGAATAACAAAGTGTCCTAGTAAAAACACTTGTCATCTACCAATAGTAGCAAAATATCTCTGGGTCTGTGTGTTGATGGCATCTTAGAGCTGGTTAATAATATAAGAGAAACAATGCCCTGGCACCAGGCTTTCTCTCTATTTTCAACAAAACTCACAATCAGAAAGTTAGCTGCCCCACTGAAAGGAAAGAAGGTTCAATTTCTACCTGTTACCATCCAGAAACCCAAGGAGGGTGACAAAAAGCATCCAGACAGAAAGCTGCAGGGACAGACAGGGAGGCTACTATGAACACTGCCCTTTGAAACAGGTAGTGATCAGTCATGATTCAGGAAAGCAACCACATAAATGACAGAAGAAAACGTCTAGCTGGAGAAAGCACTCTATGTGGCCAACTCCAGCCAGCGAGGGTTAATTAGGTCTTTCTGAAAATCCTTTACACTTTGCCAAATGTAGTTTCACTTAAGAGGACTCTCCTGGAATATATATATATATATATATATATATATATATATATATATATATATATTTTCACTCCTGGGTATGGCTTTATTTATTCTCTACTGCCTGTTTGACCTCCCTGCACTGACAATGAGTTAACACTGAGTACCTACAACAGGAAAAGTGTCTTAACATCCAGCCCCCTCCCTCTCTTTTCTACCTACATACTCACTTTCTCCTCCATTTTCTCTCATCGAGAGAGAGAGAAAGAGAGAGAGTCCATCTACCCAGCTGCCCAGGTCCACAAAGGATACATTGCCTTAGCTCGCTTGCTACCATTCTAGTCTATTAACAAAAGCACTTGTTTCCATCTCTAAAAGATGACCTGAATCTCTTTTATTCTTTGCTTCCCTTTTACAGTAACCAAACAAACGTCCATCATCATCTCCAGCTAATACAGTTGCAATAACTAACTGCTCTTGCCTTCCCTTTTGTAGTTCACTTTCAATGGAACAGAATGATAGTCCAAATGTATAAATTGAATGATTGTGTATCCCACTTTGAAACCATGCAAAGGTCCCTTACTGTACTGCAGACTCCAAAGGACCCAGGACAACCCACAAAGTCCTCCAAGACCTTTCCAGCTGTTTGCTGACCTCTTCATGTTCTAGTATCCCCACTTTGCTGGTACAGTCCCGACAGATACCATGGTCTCATTCCCAGAAGTAGACTCTGTGCTGTCCACCTCCCTGCACAGAAATGACAGAGGGATGCTGAACACCCAAGCTGTGGCTACCACAGAGAAGCAGAGAGGTCTTATTTTAATTATTTAAAATGTAGTAGATCTGTTGACTTGTGGGTCCAGTCACAAAGACTGCATGTTTCATACCTCAAGCCATGCTCATGGTCTTCCGTAGCTACCAAAGTGACAGGGACTTAGGGAGACACAGGTTGTCCCACACTGGCTCCTTCTGCTTCAGTCCTGGCTTCAGGTGTTACTTTCCTTTTGAAGAAATGTTGATTCCCAACAGCTGTGACAGTAGTGCACCTGACCAAAGCAACTACAGGGAGGAGGGACTTGTTTTGGCTCACATTTGGAGGTGCTACAGTTTGCCATGATGGGGAGGGCATGTGTACAAGAGTGACTCTAGCTATGGCAACAGAGCTATGAGACAGCTGGTTATGAAGGTTTAATAAGGACCAGGAGAAACAGATAGGCCGGATAGATGTTTATTTAGGGAGAAATAGCTTACAACATAGACAGATGAACGCCAGCAGGTTCCTGGTCCCAAGGATGCCTCCAGATGGTCTCCTGTCCCCGTGCTGCAAGCAAGAGAGCTCCTGGGTCCCTCCTCAGACCTAGTTCCCCCAGGTAAAGTCTGCCGGGTCTCAACCCTCAATGGGCGTGGTCTGTGCCACAGGTGCAGACAAAGTGAATATCTCACTACAGCTGGTGATACTGAAGCCATCGCTGGGCAGATGAATACTGATGCTCACCTGGCTTTCCCCTTTTTATTCAGTCTGGGACCCCAGGCTGTGGGATAGTACCACATGTGGTGAATGGGTTCTCCCTCCTCAGTCAAAACCTCACAGACATACCAGAGTTTAGTCTCCTGGGTGATCCCATACCCAGTCATGTTGACAGGGAAGATGACTATAATACTTTCCAAAAAAGGCTCTAGGGTGTGCCATTTAATATCTCATTGCTTTATTGTGTCCATACTGATTATCTCTCTATACCTGCTTTCTTGTTTTCTGTTTGCTTTTGTTCACTTGGGCATAAGAAGCCTTTGCTCTGTCTGAATTTCCAAATGCCAGACAAGCACATGGCACAGGGTCAAAACTCATTAAATACTCAACAAGTGTTTGATGAATAAGCACTCAATGGAATTATGAAAGAAAAATAAAATGTGCCACCACTATGTTTCATATTAAGGACTATCCATATATATTTATATACACGCACACTATATATATATATATATATATATATATATATATAACTATATATATATATATATATATATCCCAATTGCTTGCAGGGACAGATGTCTCTAAATCTTACCTTGAAAACTGTCTTCTGAAGAGTATACTCATGGATAAAATCATGAAGTAACATTCCATGTTGGAGAGCTGCTTTAAAAAAAATGCTATCTTAATTTACTTATCTCTTATAGAAATAAACACTTGCCAGAGTTTTAAAACTTATATATTGAACATGTAATGAAATGTCTACAGTCATTGTAGGCACAGGAGTGGGGTGAAATTTAAACATATACCTCCGAGTAGCAAGTAATCTGGGAAATTCAGAATTAGAAGTCTGAATATAAATGACTAAAAGGTCATATTTCACATTGTTTTCTATGGCAGCCTCTAATTACTGTTGTAGTGACTGAATTTAGACTAACCAACGTAACTGTCTTGTTAAGATAGACTTTACTAGTACTTCCAAATATAGTTAGGGGAGAAAACACAGAATGCTTGTATCTGGGGATTCTCTATGGTCACTGGCTTTCCATGTAGTGCTGTTCCTTCTTTTAATTTCAAACAATGTAAGTAATGCCTTTGTGTGTGTAACTATGAACAAGCACAAAAGTTAAAGCAGGAAAGCAAGATGTGAGGGCCAGTGTAGACCTCCACAGCCACTAAAATGAAAGCATCCCACTACAGGCACACCACTGGATGTGGGCAAAAACCCGTGACCCGGTGTTCCTGTGGATTGCCATGTTAAGGACTCAAGTGCACTGGGCTCAAGGCTCCCAACTCTTAACCATGTCATGGAAAACGAAGAATGTTATAATATTTCAAGTGAATATAACCTTGTTATTTTATTGTCTTCCTGATAAAGTCGGCTAAACACTCAGCCCTTCTCTTCTTCCTGTTCAAAATACTTTTATCCCTTAATAGCAAGTCTCCTAGACCCTTGGCAAAGGTGAAGAGACTCATCAGTAATACCAATAACCTCAGTACCTCTTTCCACTGTACTTGAAAGTATTACGATTCCAAAAAAAACAGAATTCTTGGGAAATAATATAAATAGTATGTATGTTGTTACAGTCTCCAAAATAATGATAAATTGTTTGGTTTTGTGAACTCCACTTGGTTTTGATTTACTGTTGTCCTAACTAATTAAAAATAGATAATAAATTATGCTATGTATTAGCAAGAACTTTGGAAGTGTTTATACTGCTAGCTTGAATGGTTGTATTAAACTGCATTAGTCCTCTTCTGCCTCAGTGACAACCACAGGATTTAACTAAATCTAGATCTCACAGCTAAGCCTTTGGCCGCATCTCTGACACTCCATGAATAGACATTTTCAACGTGAATATGAGTGAATAGTGGTCGCAAGATGGACTTCAGGTTTACTGAGCTGATTTCTGTCCAATGGTAACTAATTTTAAAATTACCCTAATTTCAAAAGGTAAGCCAGAGATTGGCAAAGGAAGGCCTAGATTAAAAGGACTTGGTCATCTGTCTTCTTCCTTGCGGCTAGTAATTCTGGATATCTCCTCCCCTGTACTATGTTATAATAGGGTTTTCAAACTTAAAAGTGATTTTCCTCTTCTCAGCTAGAACATATTTATTTAGACAAATGTGTGGGTTAAACTTACCTATAACTGCCTTCCTTTGTGTCTTTCAACAATACTGAAATTTAGAGTGGGTTTTACTTCATCTGAGAGAATTCTAATGGCACTCACACTGTTCCTTTTGTGCAAGTGACAGTAGGGTACCAAGGTACATGTTATCAGGGGCACAGGGACATCTTTGGTCTGCAAACTTAATTCTCTCCATGTTCCTAAAAGTTAATGGGCTACACTGAACAAACTTCTCATTTTGAGGGAAACCCTAATGGGCAGGAAACTGTATAATCAGGCAATGGAAGGGTGTGGGGAGAAAGGAAGAATACAGACAATTTACACACTGAATATGTACCCTGAGTGGTCCATCTCCCACTGCTCAGAAGAGAACGCTGGAACAAAAGTTCCAGTTTGTTGTGAGCTGCTGCGGGTTGGTTCCCGCAACCAAACCCAGGTCCTCTGCAAGAGCACTGAATATCTCTTGGCCTGTGACCCATCTCTTACCTCAGTCCTTACCTTTTTGCCCCCTTAACCAGGGCTGCCAAGATGGCTCGGCCAGTAAAGGTGTTTTTCACACAAGAATGAAGACGTGAACTCAATCCTTGATTGCCACATGAGTGAAGAAGAGAAACAATTCATACATGTTGTCCTCTGCTGCAAGTGCAATCTGGTGCATGCGTGTGCATGCATGCATGCGCTCCCATGCATGCACATGCTCGCGCACATGCACACACACACACACACACACACAGAGGCACACACACTGATATAATTTACACATTGTGAAGCTCACTCCTGTGGAGTATACACTGCTATGTTGCTACATAGTCACAATGTTAAGAGTCCATTCCTTGCCTAACTCCTGGTCACCTCTGCTAAAAAAAAAAAAAAGCACTGTGCTCATTGGCAAACATTTCTGACTTCATACCTCCTCAGACCCTGCCAATCACTAATCTGATTTCTAACTCTATGGATTTAACTACTAGGATATTCATGCTCTATAGTGATAAAATAATAAATATGTAGCCTTTCACATCTGTCTTCTTCCCCTTAGTGCATTTCTAAGATTCCTCCACATTGCAGCATATGTTAGTATGTATCCTTTTTTATGGCAGAAAAAAAAAAATCTCCCACTGAACCAATACAATAGCACAGGAGTTCTTTACCCTCTGGAAGCATATTACTCAGCATCAGGGGTTAAAATCCTTTTTTGGCTTGCATTTTCCTTTCTGGATAGCATCCTGTCTAACACTTGACGGAGTCTATTTAATCGTTATTACTTTCCTCTCTTGCGTGTGTTTTGACTATTATAAAAACCCACTGCTAAATCCAGGATCCAGGCTGTAAAAATTTGTCCTGTTTCCTCCGAAGTGTTTTGTATTTTTAGTTCTGGCATTTAGGTCTTTGGATCACTTAGAGTTTATTAACATTTTTTTTTTAATTTTAGGTGTGTGTATGTATGTGTGATGTACACGTGTGTGCAGATGTGCACACTCATGTGGGTCTATGTGGTGTGGGCCAGAGGCTGACATCGTGGTGGTTCCTGCACTCTGTTTTCTGCTTTACTCAGCGAGAGACAAGGTCTCAGTAATACTGTGGTTTCTGTCTCAGATAGTCCTCACCCTGTACCCCACACTGAGGTCTCAGACACGTGGCTGTTATGTGGTCCACACGCACGTGCAGAAGAAGCTTTATGCCCTGAAGCATCCCCCACACCCACACTGTGAGTTAACTTTTGCTGATGGTGTGAGATGGCCGGTCTAGTTTTATCTGCCTGCATGGGAGTATCTCGCTGTCTCACGCATCATGTAGAAAGACTGTTTTTCGTCATCGTACTGCTTGGGAGTCCATCTGCCTCAGATGCATATGGGAATTGGAGCATTGCTAACATCAGGAAGCCTCCCTCTCTCTGAGGTGAACTGGCCTCATCTCAAATATGCTTCTTAGTCTCACTTCTGGACTGAAGACAGTCCTGACTCCACTACCAGCCTGCCCAGTGCAGTCTTTATGAAATCTTATTCGCTTTCTGGACACTGTGATTATTGTCCCTCTCCCATGCAACCCCCTGTCGGCTTGCCACTCAGCGTGACTCTGGCAGCTCCAGGCCAATTTTGCTAATGCAAAACAACTACTGTTGTCTTTTTCTGTTTATTCTGCTGCCTGATTATTTCTATTTGTTTTTGCTTTTTGTGAAAATAGACATTTCCCTCAGGTAACATACCCTGGCTGCAGTTCCCCCTCTTACCGTTCCTCCCAGTTCCTCCCAGTTCCTCCCCACATCCCCTTCCATCTGGACCCACTTATAGGGACAATTATAATATAATTGACATAATATAAACGTAAAACAAAACTAACACATCAAAATAAGACAGAGCAAAGGAACACAAAGGAGTCCAAGAAAAGGCACAAGAAACAGATGTAGGAACAGAGGCCCAATCATTTGCACACTCAGGAATCCCACAAAACCACTCAACTGAAAGCCATGATACATATTGCAAAGGACCTACCTATAGGTGGGGGGAAAAGAGAGAGAAAGGAAATAAAATATACACGTGTGTATTTTTTCATTTGCCATGCGTATGTTTATACTGAAGGACCTGGAAACTACATCTGTGTAATAGCCAGCAGTATCAATATTGTTATTGATTGTACAGATAGTTTTCTCATTTCACAAAATGAGAGCTTCCTCATTTCGTTTTATGAAATGAGAACAAGAGTCTCTTCATCTATGAAGCAGCGTTCCCAGATGTTTAAAAGGATATTTTCATATATTGTCTGTTGTACAGCAGGTTTTCCGTAAAAACAATGCTTGTAAGTATTTACACGTGCTGTTATTCTTTGCTTTCAAACATGATGTATTAACATAGTGAAATATAAGAGTCCAGGAAGACAGATGAAAGTGTCCTGGTTGGTAAATATACAAAAATAGACAAAGGGTTTTTAAGTACTTCATGTAAGGCAAGCCCGAGCCAGTCAGACCCAGATTTCTTAAGTACACATCACACACAGGTTGAATCTTTACATAAAATCTAAAGAGACTGTCACTTGGTGAGTGAGCATCCTACATCTCATACTTTAAGATTCATTGTGTTTATAGCTGCATTCAACCTCACAGAATCTAGTGTTGTTTATTGTAGTGTCTCTCAAATTCTTGCCTGTCTCTAAATATCAGCTTCAGAGGGGCCATCTCAGCTATGACTAAGAGTTGTGTGATTGACTTTAAAAGCCATTGTAAGAGTAGGCTGAAAGTGTTAGAACATATTATTTTAAAGAGAATCACCTCCACATGCTACTGAAAAATGCAGTCCGTGTCTATAAATGGCCTACTATTTATCCTTCAATATTTAACACACATACGAGAGAGAGAGAGACAGACAGACAGACAAACAGAGAGAGAGGTCAGCATTATCTGGGGTCCTCAATCTGAGCCACACCCACTCAGGATGTTAGGGGAAGAGCAACTCTTAGTTCATCCAGAGTTGCTCTTGCCTGAAACTACAGAGGCATGCCTTTCACTCTCCCAAACCACAGAACCACAGTAACTTTCCACAGAGATGGCAAATTACATACAAAGTTTAGGTGCAAGGATTTCTTTTTAGCCCCAAATCTAGAAATGGGGCATTTGAAGTTTAGTATGAGCAGGTGAGACATGTAAGAAAGAAAAACAGGTGACCCATGGGTGATTTTATTCCTTAGTCTTTATATTGTTGTCCTCTCTCCCTCTCTCTCTCTCTCTCTCTCTCTCTCTTTCTCTCTCTCTCTCTCTCTGTTTTCCTAAGGATCATCAGTGAAAACTTTTAGTCCATTTACTATAAAGAAATAATGTTACATTATTGATTTGGTTATTGCTATATAATTAATATTGTAGGCAAACTTACAGGTAACCTAACTAAGAATTCTAGAAAGAGTGGATACAGAAAAGGCAGAGAATGCCTCAGATTATTCTAAATTGAAATTATTGTTGTCACTCATCATGGATCCTATTCCATGTCCTATCTCAAATACCAGTTGTTCAAATAACTAGAGCAAAGCCCAGAAGAGACCTTCAACAATTAATTTATTTCATTAGAAGGGTCCTTCAGTTTATCCTTACTCTATAGTGATTTTTGTGAGTCTGAATTTTTTTTTTATACAAATACACTCATATTCTGGTTTTAAAGAATGTCATCCAAACAGGTGTTTTACTTTGCCTGTTCAAAAAAGAAGAGGTCAAGATCAAAATTTAAAGCCAAACGTCTACATTTTCTCCCATAGACATGTAAGTCAGCTTCCTGCAAAATCCACACATCCTCCTTTTCCAGTTTTTAACAAAAAGCTAATGTTGCCACTCGACTAGAACCAGATTGTAGAACGAAGGATATACCCCTAACCTTATAAAACTGCCCTGGAATTTTAATGAGCACAGTGGTCAGAAGCCCAGCCTTGCATCTCACCCAATAGATGGTTCTCTTGCAACAGTATGCTCCCTAGCTCCAGGTTGGGAATTGGCCCAGGACCACCTTGGGATGGAAGAGGGCCACCTACTGACTCACCACCACCACATCCTGAGGCATCTTCCATCCAAGTCTTCCCTGGGCCCACCCCTGCTGAAGTCCCAGGGTCTGAAGAGATCCCAGCATTAATGCATTCCATCACAGAATTTAAATTTCCAGTCTCTGGTTTTCATATAACATTTCAAGATCAACATCTTTATTATTAGAAGCATATTTTTTTTATTTTTGAATTTTTATAACACCTTTATTTTTTTTCTACTGGGAAATTCCAAAGAGGCTACTGAATGCCATTACCACACAGGCAGAAATCCTCACAACACCCCTATGAAGGAGGTGTTAACTGAGAGAGTAAGAAAAAAGGTTAAATATCCCCTCCTCACAAAAGTCCAATCCCTAATCATTAATGAATAAAATACAGCTTGAGTTCAGTGGCCACTGGGAATAATTGGCATATATTTCCTCAGCTGCCTGTCAATAAAAATGGCTATAATCTAACAAATCTATGAACTGATGGCTAAAATAAGTCATCTCCCGCATCCTAGCAACTGTCAGAGCCAAGACAACTGTTAGTACACATTCTGCTCCGTCCCTGACGATTTCAGCTCACCTTCTTCGACACTTTTCTGAGTCCTCACCTACGAGGCACCAACAGTGGAGAGGTCAGCAGGCCACCTTTCTTTTGTCTATGGCCTCTCCTCTGGGCTGGGTTCTCTCTTCTTCAAAAACGTTGTTGACCAAATAATAATGTCTGATGAAGGAAAGATAATACGGTTTAAGAAATGGGCGTGGTTCAGTCACCAAAACAGATGATTCAGTATCATTCTGATGTTAACAGCCTAGCATGGTGGTGGTTGGTCTTGGAGGCGAGTCTCCTCTTACAAGTAATTTTAACGTTCACCATTAGTTCGCTCGTGTACCCCGTAAGCTATAATTACTAGTGTGTTTGACTTGATGCCAGGACTTGATGCTGGCTGCAGCGGGAGACGGTCAAGCTCACCGTGACAGGACAGAAGGTGCTGGCTTGACAGGGATGTTTGATCGCTGAGAAAAAGAGAGTGTATGCAACAGACCCTCTACCCAAGGACAGTCAGGACATCACTACATCTAAGTCTCAGACTTCCACACGTCACATTGCACATACGGGGCTGGAAGAAGGAGGCAAAGGGAAAAAAAACAAAAACAAAAAAAAAAAACAAACAAAAAAACCACTGCATTGACTGTGATACAGAAGAGAAAGGGCTGTTGCTGCAGGAGAGACACAGGAAGGATTGTGGCTGAACTGAGGTTCATTAAGGTACTTTTCAGTGCTTACATCCTATGTGGTAGCCTGATAATAACCAGGACAAGTTAGACCTTATGTTGTCCTCACGCATCTAAGTCACAAACTGCCTAGCAAAGGGCTGACTAGAAGAAAATTACAGAATGACTTTAAAAAAAAAAAATGAGCAGTGAGTATCAGTTAAGACTCAAAGTCACATGTGCTACCTAGACTTATAAAATGGCTTATGGCTTATCTCATTAATCCTCCTGTCTTTGTGTGTGTGTGTGTGTGTGTGTGTGTGTGTGTGTGTGTGTGTGTGTATGTGTGTGTGGTATAGAAGTGAAGCTGCACAGCCCAAGGGACATACTATAGCTGTGGTGTGGGAAAGCCTCTCATCAGATCTCAGCTTTGCTGCAAATGCTCTAGCTCCTGTCTGCACACAGAGACAAGGTCTTTGTCTGGGGTCCTTCATCCACACATGGCAAGTTCTGAATGTGAGGTAAAATCTTCTAGGACCCAGCTGTAGAAGCAAGATATTCTTTTATTTATTTATTATTTTTAATTTTTATTTTACATATCGATCCCAGTTCCCTTTCTCTCCCTCTTCCCCCCCCTCTCCCACCCTCTCATGTTCCCCAACCACCTTCCCATTCCTCCCCCCCACTCCACATGTAGGGTGATGCCCTCCAGGAGGGGTCATCTAAATCTGTCAAGTCATTTGGAGTAGGGACTAGGCCTTCTCTCCTGTCTTAAATTAAGGGAGTATCCCTCAATGGAGATGTGACCCCAAAGTCCTTTTGTGCATCAGAGATACATCCTGGTTCCACTGTCAGAGGTCCCTTAGTCTGCTCAGGCCTTCTATCTGAGACCCATATTCAGGGGGCCTGAGTCAGTTCCATGCTGGATTCCCAGCTATCAGTCTGGGGGCCCATTAGCTCCTCCTTGTTCAGGTCAGCTGTCTCTATGTGTTTCTGTAGCCTGATCTTGACCTCCCTCTCTGTATCTGGATTCCAGTTCAGCTCACTGTGTAGTTGTGGGTGTCTGCTTCTGTCTGCATCAGCTACTAGATGAGGGCTCCATGATGGTGGATAAGTTAGTTGTTGATCTCATTATCAGGGAAGGGCATTTATGGTAGCCTTCCCACTGTTGCTCAAATTGTTAGTTGGGGTCAGTGTTGTAGGTCTCTGGACATTTCTCTAGGTTCAGTTCAAACCTATAATGGCTCCCTCTTTTATGGCCTCTCCCCCCCCTCTCTCTTCTCTTCTCTCATCTGTTCCTCCCCTGACTCAAGCTTCCTAGTCCCACGTGCTTTCCTCTCCTCCCCTTCTCTTTCTCCTAGTTCCCTCTCCACTCACTGCCCCCCCACTCCCAATATGCTCAGGAGATCTTGTCCCTTTCCCCCTCTGTGAGGGACCTTGTATGAATCTCTTAGATTCCTCCTTGTAGCCTTGTATTCTCTGGTGGTGTGAATTGTAGGCTGGTGATTCTTTGCTCTAGGTCTAAAATCCACATATGAGCGCGTACATACCATGTTCCTCTTTTGGGGACTGGGTTGCCTCATTCAGGATGGTTTCTTCAAGTTCCATCCATTTGCCTGCGAATTTCAAGATTCCCTTGTTGTTGTTGTTTTCCCGCAGAGTAGTATTCCATTGTGTAGATGTGCCACATCTTCTTTATCCATTCTTCAGATAAGGGGCACCTGGGTTGTTTCCAGGTTCTCAAGCAAGAAATTCTTAATAGGAAAACCACAGGAGTGCAGGATAGCCCTGCAGGCATGCTGCTCTAGCAGAAGACAGTCATTTAGAAAATTTTACTAGAGAGGCAAGCATTAGCAGGGGTGGGGGATGGGGACAGATGTGGTAGTCTCTGCAGCACAGGGAGAGAAACATCCTCTAGAAGAAAGGAGAAGGCTAAACTAAAGGGGTGCCGGATTGACTCAGCACTGGTCAAAGTTGCATTCAATGAGAAGGAACAATGGTATGCAAAGTCAAATTCAAGCAACTCTTAAGCACCGGATAATAGAAATAAAATGTTGCTTTCCTAAAACATTCCTTTTTCTTGAGCAAGAACAGACCACGGTGACAGACAGATGGTATTCCTGTGGCCCCCTAGCTCCTGAACTGTTCTTCAAAGTCTCTGGATCCCCTTCTGTAGCCAGCAGCTCCCGGCACCTTCTGAAATGCATCCCATTCAACAAAGCATTTTACAACTGACTTTGGTCCTATTTTGTTTATTTTGGAAATCCTGGGGAGTGGGGGATGGCTTACTATGTAACTTCTGATCCCCCTGCCTCCACCTCCCGAGTACTAGAAATGCAGGTATGCATCCTCACATCTGGTTTTGCTCTGCTGGGGAGCCAGCTGCGGGCCCTATGCCTGCTACACAAGTACTCTACCAACTGAGCTACAACCCAGCCCCCTGTCTTAGGTTGTGACATTCGTATTTAGGTTTCTTCACTTTAGAAATGTGGCTCCTTCCTCTCTTGTGCAGCATAATTGGGTATCAATGGTTGGCGCAGCCCAGAGGAACCCATTCATTCCCAAAGCCAACTTACCCTCCTCTGAGCCCCAGGAAGGGTAACCTAGATAATGACTAATGAAGTGGCATGAGCTAAACAACCTACACTGTTCTGTTTCCGTATGTTCTCAGAATCCAGGAGGGAAAGCCACATCCAAGAGGGCTGGCTAAGAGTGTACTAAAAACACATGGCCATCCTCAAAAAAAAAAAAAGTCAGAATATACTAGGGACCTGTCTAAAAATGGCCATGTCACCATGTCAGAATATACTAGGGACCTGTCTGCTGTGGTTTAATCCGGAAGTCCCCAAAGGCTACTATATTAAAGGCTTAGCACCCATTCAGAGGTAATGGAATCTCTATAAAGTGGGGCCTAACAGAAAGATCTTATGTCACGGGGCTGTGACCCTGAAGAGTGTAATAGGACCCAAATGTCTGCCTCTCCGGTTTGCCAGACATGAGGAGAGAACTTTGGAACTGTCACACATCCCCACCACAGGACAGTAGGACCCACACTGGACTCAAACCTCCAAAACTACTCACCAAGTAGTTGGTTATCCCAGAAATTTTGTTGCAGCAATGGGAAGTCGACTACCATAACACTTAAAAAGGCAAATTAAAATATGGCGACCTCTTTCCCTCTCCAACACAATATGAAACAGAAAGGAGATTAACCCTTGAAGAACCTGCTTGTGAGAATGGGCTGGATGGCTCAAAGGTGCTTAACCCTCAAACCTATAGAAAGCTAGGGGGAGATAAATAATTCCACAACGCAGCCCTTTGACACACTCAAAGCACTTGTCACAGAGGGAGGAAAGCGCAAAGCCCTTGGGAAATGCCTTCTCTACCTCATGAAGAGTCTGTTGACACGTGTGTATGTGTGTATGCACATGTCATGGGAAATGCCTTCTCTACCTCATGAAGAGTCTGTTGACACGTGTGTATGTGTGTATGCACATGTCATGGGAAATGCCTTCTCTACCTCATGAAGAGTCTGTTGACACGTGTGTATGTGTGTATGCACATGTCATGGGAAATGCCTTCTCTACCTCATGAAGAATCTGTTGACACGTGTGTATGTGTGTATGCACATGTCATGGGAAATGCCTTCTGTACCACATGAAGAGTCTATTGACACATGTGTGTGTGTGTATGCATTGTATATGTTTCTATATATGATGGGAAATGCCTTCTGTACCACATGAAGAGTCTGTTGACGTGTGTGTGTGTGTGTGTGTGTGTGTGTGTGTGTGCATTGTATGTGTTTCTATATATGGTGGGAAAGAAGAGGGCTACAGAGGGACGACAGCACAAGCGGCAAGGGACACATGAGAGTAGGAGGTGGGGTGGGAATGACCAAAGCACAGGGACATGTGTGTGTGCACAAAATGCCACAACTGAAACCATTGTTTGTATGCTAACTATTTTTTTAAGTAATATGAAAAAGAAAAGGAGCTGGAAATGTGTTTCAGTGAGTAGATTATGAACAAAGTCTTGGGAGGGAAGGGCAGGGGTTAAATTCTTGGCTATATACTGTGTTAAAGGCCATCCATCCTCATTCCACCTTTAAACACTGTTGTTCATCTACTTATACATTTGCCTCCCTTCCCCCCTCCCCCCCACCCCCCCCTGGTTTAGATGTTTTGGACATGTGCATGTGGAGACCAGAGGACGACCTTGTATCTTGGGCCCCGGGGTACTGAGCTCATATCATCAAGCTGGAAGGCACCAATGGACCATCTTACTCACTTCTAACTTTTTCTTTTAAATGTTTACACATCGGTGAGAAGCTTTGTCACTCAGAGGAAAAAGATTTCTACAAGTTACTCTTATGACACTGTGAGACTAATCAGTAGCTGTTGATTGAGACGACGTGCTAGTCAAGTCACTGTTCATGGATCACAGTCTGCAAGAACACGCTTTCATAGAGCATTCACAAAGCAAAGCTGCTCTGCTGTGCTAAAAGTCCAGCCCAGCATCGCGCCTGCTGGTTGCTAAGCTCAGACTTCTGGCAGTGAGGCTACCTAGGATATCTCTGTGTCTCTAGTCTCTTAGAGAACGGCATCAGCTTGCTTAAGAAATGGCTTCATAGTTCGTTTCCGCTGAGGACAGGGACATAAACCAAACAAGTAGCACTGGCTGTGCAAATTGCTGTAAAAGTCTATATTGCAGAGATTAATGTCTGTCTGGGTGCAGAACAGAGGAAACTGGACGTGTTGCCAATTCGCCACACTTGCCCTGTCCTTCACGGCCTTAGCCCCTCCTCCTTCCAGTGAGCACTATTTCTTTGTGCCATATTTATTTCTAATAGTAGAAGACTCTCGGCTTTTCAGGTTTTAGCACAGAACCTTCTCAACTGTATAGGGTTAAACACGGGGGCTATGTCACTTCTCGCCGGCCGCCGTCTCACACGGCTCCTGCCAGTATTTATTACCATGGACTGACTTCTGTATCTGTCTGAGCAGCCAGCAACCCAGTCCTCTCCTGGAGCTGCCTGCCACTCTGCCAGAGCCCTACCGGTTCCAGAGAACGTCTGTAGTCTGTATTCTACTGCTGTTTTGGCTGGGAGAATAAATTCCAGCCCAAGTTCAAGTTGAAAATGAATCCCTCAGTAGGCAACATGGACTACTATCTTCCTGCGGTCTGTATTAAAGCCCTCTGGCCTCAGCAGCCCTGAGTTTTACAGCACCGCCAGTTCATAGTTAATAACATGTTCTGCACCAGGCACCATGGGAAATTCAGGGGCAGAAGGCCATGCTTCACATCAGCCTACTTAAGAAGAAAAAGAAAAAGCCTGTCCCGACAGCTGCTTACCCTAATGCTCACCACATGCTCACACCAAATTCCTCCCACTTTTATTGTTTACCTTGGCGGCACAAGGCCCCTGCTTCCACCCTTTTGGCCTTCATTTGGGTGTGCATATTCAGACAAGCTCCTACTGTTACACTGCTTGGGGTCTAACAGAGCAGCAGCCTGTACCAGTGTCCTTGTGCAAAAAGCCTATGAAGCCTTCCAAAAAAAAAAAAAAAGCAAAATCGATAACAATCCCACACTTAAAACACATCTATTAAGTCTTTCTTTCTACCAGCTTTTTAGGCATACCTGAGAAGGGAGTGTTCAGTGTTCTCTTAGTTTATCAGCCAATATGTTTGTTAGAAGCCTGTTTTATGAATCCAGCCATTCTGCAAATATTTCTCTAATTCTTTTGAAATAAATAAAATCCACACTTCACTTTATGCAACAATAAAAAATGAAGAATCTATCAAAGCAAGAAATTAAAAAAAAAAAAACCCACACAGCTGAGAGCAGCCATAGGAGAATCCCCTTATCTACAGGCACTGGAAAATAATCTTGGACAGATAGATAATATTTATATGCTAGGCATATCCCATTACATCTTTATATCATATTAAATACACAGATTTCCAGCCAGTAGCCACTGATTTTTTTTTTTTAAAGAATGTGCCCATTGACCTTATTTGTCTCTCAGATTTGTTTATGAATGTTTTCTGCATCATACTAGGCCCCTCTCAGAAGTGAAAATATCTTAAGGGCTTGTTTGGCTGCAAGACAAATAAAACAAACAAAATGTATACAATTTATTTAAATAGAAGTAGTTTGCTTATGAAGGCTAAGAGTACTTAGAGGTCTGTGAATCGAATGCTACAGCTCAATCTCACATGGCTGAGTACCTTCAACCACACAGCTGGATGAGAGAGTGGTTAGAGAAAGCCCGATGCTCCATCTCAAAGTGACAAATTACTTATCACACTGAAGGAATCCCACAAGCCTATGACATCAGATTATTTCACTCACTTGGTACTGACTCTGGCTCTGGATTCTTCCTCCTTTCCCACGGACTCAAAGCTGTCAGTGAGTCATGAGAATTCCTTTTCTTGGTCGGAGTGAAAACCAAGTATGGCCTTGGTTGTACTTTTTTCTTCTCAAGTTCACCAAGACGTCAACCAAACACTCACTACGGAGTAAGCCACGTCTCACCCGCTCTAATTCAAGACATTAAAAAAAAAGCACTCCTTCCCCCAAAACAGCTAGCATATTGCTGCCAATGTTCAAATAAAAACAAAATCTGAATGTGTTTCTGTGTTTTTTCTCCATGTATACCACTTAATACATAAAGAGAATCCCAAATAGTTGCAATATCCATAAAGCTACACTGTTACATACAGAGAGAATTTCTAATAATTTCACTCACTCGGAGAGTTGTAGAACATTAAAATACAAACAGAATTTCTGTTATAACATTACCTGAGACGCCTTAAATGCCCTCCCCTGATAATGAGATTGATAACTAATTTATATGCCATCCTAGAGCCTTCATCCAGTGGCTGATGGAAACAGAAGCAGACATCCATAGCTAATCACTGAGCCAAACTCCTGGAATCCAGTTGCAGAGAGGGAGGAGTGGTAAGCAAAGGGGTCAAGACCAGACTACAGAAATCCATAGAGACAGCTGACCTGAATAAGGGGGAGCTCATGGACCACCAGACTGATAGCTGGGAAACCAGAATAGGGCAGACCCAGACTCCCTGAACGTGGGTCTCAGTTAGAAGGCCTGGGCAGTCTAAGGGACCTCTAACAGTGGATGTTGGAAGCACATTCCCCATGGAGGGATACTCCCTTAGCCTAAGGGAGGGAGGGAAGGCTTAGGCCCTACTCCAAATGACTTCACAGATTTTGATGATCCCTCCTGGAAGACATCACGCTCCCTGTGGAGTGTATGGGGGGTGTAGGATGGGAGGGGGCATCAGATGGCATGGGAGGATATGCTGAATACAGAGTACTGAAATGAACTTACAAGTAGATGCAAAAGTGGCCTATCCATGGGATAATGATTTCTTGCAGCCTACTGGTCACATTTCACTTTCATTTTTGTGAGTAAGTGTTACCTACACCACTATCAAACTATCAATTTTCTGGAACTTAAGGGAAGTGGGAACATAGTTCAAAGATAACAAACGGCATTGATAAGTAAGAATAGTGTGCTAAAAGGACAGTACTCATAGCCACCCCAGACATTCCCGTGATCTTGTTGTGTTGCCTGGCAACAAGGATCCTGCAGGTATAATTAAATTTATTAATTTTAGATGTTAAAATGGAAAGATTACATGGATGTACCCAATTAGGCCAGCTCTTCAAAAGCAGAAACATTTTTGTTTGTTTGTCTGTTTTGTTTTGTTTTCTAGCTAGCAGCAAAAGAGTCTTAAGGCTTAAAAGGAGTTTGCCAGGTCATTGCTGACGTGAAGACAGAGCAGTTATTTGAATGAGAGGACCTGAGCATATCTTCTAGTCACTGGCAACTACATTAGACCCTGTCGTAAATCTACAGAAGGAGAGTTAGGTTGCTCCAGAGATTAGACCATGAAATCTAACTTGATGGATAAATGACTTTCTTGGTGGATTTATAATTATCAGAAAATGATTAAAAAAAAAGTAGCAGGTGGGCCCAGGTGGAGGAGGGAGGTCACTGGGGTTATGTATTTGGAAGCCATATTTTTCTCAGAACCTTGGTATCTTTCTGTATGACTCTTTTCTCTCGTTTCTGATCATCTATGAAGTGAGCATCGATCTGACACATGCCTTGATATTCTACCCAAGGCCATGTGGTCAAAGCAATTATGAATGAACCCTTGTGAAATAGTAAATCAAAATAAATCCATAAATCCTTCCTTTAAGTTGCTTCCATGAAGTATTTTGCCACAGTGATGAGTAACTAATGACATTCAGTTTAATGACCAAAAAGTTTAAGGATTTGGAGACATGGTGTCATATGTGACTGATAAGTTGAAAGTTAAAACACTTGCACATAATGTGCGTGCATGTGTGTGCGCACACACATAGGCACACAACACAGAGAGAGTTTTATTTGATCGACAGTATGTGGAATTCATAAATAAAACAGAAATAAAAACAGAGGCAGCCAAGTCCACATTCCTTTCTATTCTGCCCATGGTAAGCAATGTCAGAAGGTAACTGTTATTCCAAAGAGTGCCCTGCATTGTAACAGCGACCTATAGAGAAGCCCCATGCCTGTGAACAGAGAGCCTGTGGTCCCCTTCTAGGAAAAATTCTGCCAGCCACAGAGGGGATGGAAAGAAGGCGTCATCACCTGGATTGCGATGCATGTCCCACACTGGCTGGCCTTTGGGAGGGAGCTGAGGATAAAGAGGAACGGCCCATGTTTGTACTGGCAGGTGCCCTGCCCTGTAGTCAGTACTGACAAGTCCCAGCTGTTAGAAAATGGCCACCTTCAGCCAGGGAAGTGTATGTTACGCATTGGTCACACCGAAGAACCAGAAAAGGTCTATAAATGTACAAATACATATCTATAGATGTTTAAAAATGACTATTTTGTCTTCAGTTGACTCCTAAAGCTAAAGTACAACACATGTTTTTGAAAAGGGTGAGGTGGGTATTTTTTTAATCTTTGAATATGTCATTGTGATGTGGTGTATTAAGCGGCTGGGTTGTCTAAAGAGGCACACCTGATTTTTTTTTTCTCTTTTAGACAAATAGAAGCAAATAAATATAAAACATCTCATTAACTGGTCTCTGAATCTCTATCTCTCTCTGCCTCTGCCTCTCACTGTGTCTCTGCCTCTCTCTATATCTGTGTCTCTCTCTGTTAGGCTTTGAAAGTGAAATGTCCCTCATAGGATCATGTCTTTGAATACTCGCTCCCTAGATGGTGTAAGCGTTCAAGGAGGTTGGAGAACCTTTAGGAGATGGAGCCTATCTCAAGGACAGGGGATGCTGGGCAGATAGCCTTAAGATTTGCATCGCCCTCCCTGTGGAGTGGGGGGTGTAATGGGATGGGAGGGGGGACCAGGGAGCATGGGAAGGGAAGGGAGAGGGAACTTGGATGGACATGTAAAATAAGAAAAAATAATAATATATAAAAAAAACTACAAGTTTTGACTCCTGTTTTGGCCTTTTCTCTGCTTTCTTATACACGCGGATGGGAGCAACGCTTGCCCCCAGCTGTAAACTGTGCTTGCCACCTCCCTTCACACCAGCATGGACTGCACTGCTCCTAAACTGTGACCCCACGGCTCTTTCCACTTTTAAGTTGCTTCAGCAATTACTACAGAGATGAGACCTTCCAATCCCTTCCTTGCAAGGGTCCCGTAGTAACATCTTCCACCACATAAAGCACTCTGCATGAGGAAGATGTGCTCAGGGAGACATGAGCAATGCCCAGCAGAGGCAGCATCTGAAAGGAACCGAGGGAATCGCTCTGCTTCCCAGTGTGTGCACTGCACTTGATGAAGGGAATGACCACTGCTGTTCCTTATGTTTTAGCAACTGTGATCAAGATGGGCTACATGCATGAACCATTTGTACACACGTGTAAAGTTGAGAGGCATGCAAGAAATTTTTGGTAAGAAAAATTCTGGATTGAATTGGTCTGTGGCACAATGATTTTGTACGATAATAGTGTTAGTATAAACGGGATTTTGATGATGGGGTTTTTAATAAACACAGTAAGGGATTATGATAGAGGTTAGTTTAGTGGGAAAATTAACATAGGTAAAGGTAGGATAAAATGCTGCCTCTGCCTCTGATAAAGCAGAGGCTTCGGAGGATAAAAATAAAACCAGGAAATGTCGCATAGCTAGAACACATGACTTTCTATTGAGGAGCTGTATAGACTATGACTTAGGTTAATGATTAAGAAAAACAATTGACTCCCAGTAACCCAGCTAGCTTAAAATCTTTTAATACACTAAATTAAATTCTAATAACACACTGATATTGGGACATGTGTTCACAGGTTTCTGAGTGCATCATAGCTGAAACAAAGCCTTAGAATTGACCTCAGGTTAGACTAAGATATTTTGATAGTAGCTTTGAGGTTGGGAACCAACCAAATTATTGATAGCAGATGTACTTTCCTTGCAAGGATTGGTTGGTGATCAAAGATGATCATTCCTTATACCCATTTCTTCCTTCAATCTCCTAATTATAAAAAAAAAAAAATACTGATGAGTGGGAATGCACCCTAAAGACATAAAGTAGAGCTGGTTGATTGTTCTTCATGTATGAAAGTTTAGTTGTGTGATTCCTTATAATATTACCTTTCAAAATAAGTAATAAAGTGAGTGATTGGCCCTGTCTTTGTAACTGCAAAAATGTAGCCTGTTAGTAAACGAACTGGCCGAGAAGAATAGCTTGCTTGCCTGTACCCTGTTAATCTATAACAAGTTGCTTAGGCATGAATGTATGTGAGTTCTTGGGACAATTTGTTTTCCACCTGTAATGTATAAAATGTTAAATCATGTGAGGGATATGGATAATACGCTAATTTTTTTACTTGCACTCATTGTAATCATTCACTTTAAAAATAGCATGTAACCAGGCTGAAAGAATTGCCTGAAAGAATTTGTTGGGGAACATAAGCAGTAGAGGAAGAATAAGGAGAAAGAATAGGGAAAAATAAAGACAGAAGGAAAACATCAAGAATGAGAGGATAAGAAAGAATAAATACGAGTTAGAAGGAAAACATCAAGAGAGACAGAAGGGATATTTTTGGATAGAGATGAGAAAAGAGAATACAGAACATAGAATGAAAAATGCGAAAGAAGGAAACCATTGAGAGAGTGTTGGGATGTCTTTTCTCTTGCCCCCTTAGATGGCAAAGTGATAATAGACTAACTCCGCACTGCTGGACGCCAAAAGAAGGTACGTCTCATGTCAAAGTACATCCTCAGCATGAACAAGGTCTTTTTCTCTCTCTTTTTATTTAAATTAAAGCAATCTTATTTTACATACTGATCCCAGTCTCCTCTTCCTCCCATCCTCCCATCCTCCCACCAATTCCCCATCCCACCTGTCCCTCCCATGAGACATCATCAAGTTCTGTCACAGCATTTGGGCAGGGCCTAGGCCCTCCCCCATGTGATTAGGCCGAGACAGTATCCCTCCATATGGAATGGGTTCCCAAAGTTTATGCACTAGGGATAAATACTGGTTCCACTGCCAGAGGTACCATAGACTGCCCTAATCTCCCAACTGACACCAAAGTCTTTTAAAATAAAAAGGCAGGGAGAAGCCCCCTAATAGGTTATCTAATCCCAACCTGTCAGCACTAAGCATACATATGAGCAGTACTATATAGACGTGTGTGTGTGTGTGTGTGTGTGTAACAATAATAATTTAAAAAGATATCACACTTTTAAGAGGGTCTGAGGGGATACAAAAGGAGTTTGGAGGGGAGAGAAGGTAAGAGAGAAATAATAAAAGCACTCAGTATGTATAAAATTTGGAAATTTCCTTTGCAGTATCATGGACTGAATCTACATCTCTATCTCTGTGAATGTGAAACTAGCCCTGCACGACTGAGCTACTTTTCAACCCTAGAAATTCCTAGTTTCCATCACATACAGTGGCCATATGGAGACAACCAAGAGAGGTATCATACCTGATCCTAGTAAAAGCAGAAAACATTTAAAGTCAGTTATGTAACCAAGGCCAAAATTATGTCTATCTTTTTTAAAGTGCTAGTCACTTGTTTTTATACTGAACTATGGTTTTCCAATTTAACGTTATAAATGTACTTGAACTTAAGACGAGGCCTAGGGCTGCAGGATAACCCAAACACATCACAGTTGTGAAGGTTAAAAGTGTGTTTTATGCTGGGTGAAAAATCAGGGTGTTTCTTTGCTCTTTCCGCTTCTAGAACTCTCCATACTTTTGACTCCCACCCTCCCAGTGCCCCCCCCCCCCAGCAGTGGTGGCTCTCCTGCTTCAGCCTCCAACCTAACTGCTTCCTATAGGCCCCTGTGATGACACTAACCCCAACTCTCTCATTCCCATGTGCTTAATTTAATGAGCACTTGCACAATTCCCTGAGTCTCATTGGGTGAAGCATTTAAAGACCTGAGAACTAGGAAAGACCTGAGAACTAGGACACGAACACTCGTTTTTTGAGGGGTGACATCATCAAGCAGACGCCATATGAAGGGATCAGATTCCCTGGCACTGGACTTACGGGCGGGTTGTGAGCTAACTGGTGTGAGTGACAGGAGCTGAACAGGGGATGTCAGGAAGGATTCTTACCCTGCTCCCTCTCCAGCCCCTTCCATTCATCTGCTGATGGGCACCCAGGCTGGTTTTATACCTTGGATATTATGGGTATTGTAGTAATAACCGTGGATATGCAGGTGCTTCTGTGGTCTGTTGACTTAGGTTCCTTTGGGTATTTATCCAGGAGTGGGATAGGTGGATGATGTGGGTGTTCTATCGATAGTGTTCTGAGGAAGCTTCGTGCTGATTTTCACTGTTTACAGCTCTGCCGTCATTGTGTAGACGAGTGCTCCTTTTCTCCGACATCCTGGACAGCACTTGTTTCTGTTCCTGTAAATTTCGTTAAGTAATTTTTTTGAGAATTCTGTATGTGTATACTGTGAGTTTTGTTCAAGTCCATGGTGATGGTTTGAATAAAAACGACTCCCGTAGGTCCATAGGAAATGGCACTATGAGGAGGTGTGGCCTTGTTGGAGTAGGTGTGGCCTTGCTGGAGGAAGTGCGTCACTGGGGGCCAACTTTGAGGTCTCAGATGCTCAAGCCAGTCCCAGTGTGGCGTTCTCTTCCTGCTGCCTACAGGTCCAGGTGTAGACCTCTCAACTCCTGCATCACCTTCTCTGCCTGCACACTGCCATGCTTCCTGCCATGACGATAACGGACTAAACTTCTAAAACTGTAAGCCAGCCCGTTAAATGTTTCCCTCTGTAAGACTTGTTGAGGTCACGGTGTCTCTTCACAGCAATGGAGACCCTGAGATGACCGTCCTCATTTCCTCTGCTCCTAATTCCTCTCCCATTTCCCTAGCCACCGTTCCCTTCCCACTTCACACTTTGGTGTGTTTCTAACCCACCGAATCCATTCAGCACTGGCAGGAATCTCGTGGGTATGTAGGGCCATCTGCTAGAGCACAGATCACCTCTTCAAGGCACACATCCTTGGAAAAAAAACTGACTCTCCCTCTCCTGGAAGCCACTAATTACTGGTAGCTCCTCGGCAAGACGTGGAACTCAGTGCCCATCTCTGTGACCCATGCTGAGGTTTTATCTGGCTTGGTCATGCACAGGTCTCATGCATCCTGACACAGTTACTATGAGTTCTTGTGTGCAACGGCCCTGTTACATCCTAAAAACACAGCTTCACTACCTTCAGCCCCTCTAGCTCTTCCGATCTTCCCTCATTCCTCTTTCTGGGTGAACCCTGATCCACAGGAGGAGTGGATACAGCCATTCTGACGGGGTTAAGATGGTATCATGTAGTGTTGAGTTGCCCGTGCACATAAAGTAATTAAATCTCCTTTGGAAAAAAAATAATTCTCTATGGATGTTTGCCCACACTTGTTGAAGACACTCTGTCTTCCAGGTAAAGCAATGTATATTTTATGAACATATGCATATTAATCCTAAAGCCTATAGTGTTAACTTTATCTTCCTATTCCTGTAAAGAAACCAAAACAAAGTATAGTAGCTAGGCCTTGTGCCTCAGACGTGGGATCCCAGCACTTGGAAAGCTGAGACAGAAAGATCAGGAGTTCAGGGCTAACCACATCTATAGAGTAAGTTTGAGGTTAAACTGAGTTTCATGAGACTATTTTCAAAAAAAGGAAATGGAAGGAAGGAAGGAAGGAAGGAAGAAAGGAAGTAAGGAAGAAAGGAAGGAAGGAAGGAAGGAAGGAAGAAAGGAAGTAAGGAAGAAAGGAAGGAAGGAAGGAAGGAAGGAAGGAAGGGAAAGTAAAAAAGAAATGAGCACAGGCTAGTTGTATAACTCAGTGGTTAGTTAAAGACATCTGCTGCTGCCATGCCTGGTTGACCTACAGGACATACAAGATATAGGACAGACTCCTAAAAGTTGTCTACATGTATGCTGTGGTACTGACATACCTACACAGCACACAGCACACACACACATACACACACACACTAAAAAAAATAAATTTATATACAGAGGTTGTGAATGTGTATGTGAGTGTGTTTGTGTTTGTGCATGCATGTAGCAATCAAGTTCAGGGTCTTACACAAGCTGAGCAAGTGCTCCATAGCTAAGTGGGATCCTAACCCTATGAAAAAGATTTTTATTTTTGCCCCATCCTCCAAAGAATGAACCTCTTCCCATTGACTCCCCAGCGATCTCTCCAGAACAGCATGGGCGTACGAAGCGCTCCAGGTGTCCGCCCCACTGCAGGAACCAGCCTGCTGTCATGGACAGAGTATCCACTTCACCTGTCTGCATGTGAGGCACTGTGTGTCTTGCGGTCTACACTGCCGGACAGCAGCATTCCAGCGCTTCCTTCAAATATGTTCACGAATGTCTAGGTTCCATGCTGACCGCTCTTTGCAGTTTAAAATATTTCCTCTTCCCTCAAGTTAAATCTGTGGATTAAGTCAACAGTTTGCCATGGGAAGCCTTTTTTAATAGAAAAGGAGCTGCCGGGCTCCCAAGGCACTGAGCTTGAAAATAACCAACTTGACAGGCAAAGGCCTTGAAATGCCATTAATGCAGCCAACAAAACCATTTTTGCATAAGCTAGTCTTAAGGAATGCAAAGAAAAATTAGACATGACTAGTCATACATATTTAAGGACTAAGGAACTGCAGAATGTATGCAATTGAAATATTATTTTTAATTTTGAAGTAGAAAAATATCCATATTTACAGTCAAAGATTTAGGTTTGAATGTTGGTACATATCTTTCGCCCTCCAGGCCCTAAATGGTTCCCAGCAGTGTTTGTGTATTTGTGTGTAAAGAAAAAAATTTGAAAGTCATTAAAAGCCATTATTTGCATAAACAATAATTTTCATGTTGTATGCCATGATTTTAAAAATTCTCTATAGGATGAACTCTGTTAATGTTTGTTAATGAAAGCAACTTTAAAGCTATTAAAGTGATTGGTTGTTTTCCATTGAAAGGATTTGTTTTTATTTTTAATTACATGTTAAGTGTATCTATGTGTGAGTTTGTGCACATGAATTCAATACCTTTGGTGACCAGAAGATGGCGTCAGATCCTGGATCCTCTGGAGCTGTAGGCAGAGGTGTTTGTGAACTGCCTGGCTCAGGTGCTGGGAACCCAACCTCTGGCCTCTACAAGGGCAGTCTGAGGTCACCAGTGCTGAATCTCCTCTTCCGTCCCAGTGACGTTTTCTAAAAGCATTTATGAAATAACAGACAGACATTTGCCATTGCTCTCGTTTTTATGAGAGTAATAGTTATGTCATGTCAAAGGTTATTTGTGCTTAACAATTAGTGAGTGTCAAATATGATGAGACTGGTTTTGACACTATATATTTAGAACGTTCTACTTCATTTCTTAGCTAACTTGAGGAGAAACGAACATTGTTTGACAAGGGGTCCTTGACTAACTTAACCAAAGTAGGACACATGGCATTTTACTCTTCTAAAAAAAAAAAATGATTTTCATTTTTAACAGCTGTCACTAATGGAAACATTATATTTTAGTGCTTATTTTGTACATGTTCTGTCTCTCCAGCAGAGTACAGGCCCCAGAGCAGAATGTTTGTTTATCCTACTCTTGTGTCCCTGTGTTTAGATTAGTGTCTAAAGCCAAGGAAGCCCTTGGTAAATACTGCTGGGTTGAGGGATTTGTAACTGTTAGGTATTGTGTTAGTTTACCATGTATTTTTCTGACTTTATTTTTCAGGTTAGGTCTTGGAATGAGCTAATAATAGTCCAATGGGCTTTTATATAGAGCAGACCGTTTTCTTAGATCTAAACGGGAATGAGTTAATTTGTCTCCAATAGAAACCGTATGAAATATTCTCTTACAGATAAGGAAATGGTTACACGAAGGGAAAAACACGCCTCAGGTTATTTATCCAGAGAGCGGATGGACCTGGATTTTTAACTCAGCAAGTGAGGCTCAAGTTGCCATGACGTCAGCCATTGCATTGCAGGCCATTTCGTGTGTTTATCTTGCATTTGAGAGCTAAGGTTGAGAGTCTAGGGTGGAAACTGTGCCTTTTCCTTTTCCTCCTGTGTGTTTATATTCACTCACTGTTAGTTTATCACCGGCTTCATCATCAGGAATGGCTACGGTAGAGATGAATATATAAAAATGCAGACATGCATGTATGTCAAAGTAACCATAATTGGGGCTATTGGGTAAGAAATGACCAATGGCAGGAAGGCACCAAATGTTACCTCTATTAAAAGTTGTTATCCTAAAGCTGAGAAAGTGAGGTCTGACAGGTGTAGAAGAGTCTTCGATCCTTGGCAACAGTGGCTGTCCATGCAGTTTAAATCTCTCAAGCGGCATGCTTTCTAATGAACAGCTGCTTTTGATAATGAGGTATTGATCTTCAATGCTATTATTTATAGCATTCTAATAATAGAGAAGCTACAAGAGGGAAGAGAGTAAAGGGATCTTCATTTCCCTAATTTAAAAAAAAAAAAAAACTTTTTAAAAACGTACGTGTGTGTGTGTGTGTGTGTGTATGCACACATGAATGTTTGTGCACATGCTTGCTTGTGAAGGTCAGAGAATAACATGCAGAAGTCAGCTTTTCCTTCTCCCATGTATGCTCTTGAGATTGAATTCAGGTCACCAGGCTTGGCGACAATCACCTTTACTCATTGAGCCATCTTGCCAACCCCAGAAAGCGTGAATACTTGAAGGCAGAAACAACGGCAGGATGGAAAGACACTTTAGAAAGAGAGATCTCTGAGACAGGGAAAATAGAAAATAATTAAGTAAAAGGCAAAATGATCCAAACATCTGGAACAACGCAAACAATCACACAGGAGTCCTGCGGTGGAGGCAGCCTCAGAATCACCCACGCAATGCGAACTGGAGCAGGGAATTCAGCATCACAGCTCACAGGACACTTGAGGGAACTGCATCCCTCACTCTCTCCCCCTGTGTGACCGGGGTGACTGCCATTCACTGCTTCTGGCTTTGAATAGCCCTTCTATTTCCTTCTCTGCGCAGTGTGATGACAGCTCACAAAGCTGTAAACTGTGATACATGCTAAAGAGGGGCAAGGCACCCCTGGGCTCCCTGAGATGCAAAAGGGAAAAGGAAAGGAAAATACACACAGAGATCTAAGCAGAAAAAAAATTCTTTTGAGCGTGGGTCCTGGCTGGCCTGGAACTCACAGAGATTCATCTGCTCTGCTTCAGAACTGCTATGATTAAAGGTGTGCACCACCACACCCAGATTAAAACAATTTTATTTATTTACTTACTTACTTAGTATGTACACCTGAGTGTATGTGTGTGTGTGCCTTACAGGTGCAGGTGCCCATGGAGGCCACTAGAGATACAGATGGTTGTAAGACGCCAAATCTGAGTGCTGAGAATCAAATTCAGGTCCCCAGTAAGAGCAGCAAGTGTCCTTAACCACTGGGCCATCAACCCTTCTGCTACATCAGGAAATACCTCCAGCGTCCCATAAGCACCTTGGTCTATAGACTGTAAGAGTCAAAGCCAGCTTTTCCGTAGCTATAGAAGAGTATCTTGATTTTTCCACATAAGTGTGCTTTCTATCTAATTTCTCACAGGACAGAAAAAGGGTAAGGGACAGAAATTCAGAGAGGTGGGGCAGCAGGGTAGGGGGCGTGGTAACAATAAGGGAACTGAGTTAGTGTCCAGACTCATCAGCACGCTGTTTGTTAGACTGCAATAGCTCCGAATTGACATGCAAATCGGTAACTCTGGCAAATTTTGAAAAATCAGAAAGCTCTACAAAGGGTCTGAAGGTCCTTTCCAGCAACAGGTGTTGAGGCTGCATCCAGTCAAACCAATCATTGGCGTGGGATCCATCAGAGTTACTAACACAGGCAGCTTGATGGGCCCCACCCGGGGCTTTGAGTGTCATGTCTGGGGTAGAGCCAGCAAGTGCCCCTGAGATGCTGTCACCCTGGTCCCATAGAACAACTGATGCATCGGTCCCCACATGCTTTAACCTTTATGATGTAACAGTCTGTACCAGGCCTTTTCTTTCTGGCCACCAGCAAGCTCCCAAATCATGACACGGAGACGTAACCAGCTTTGCCTGCTGGACTTTGCTTATGCTTGTTTCTGACTAGCTCCTTTGGCTTAAATTAACCTGTTCCTCTTTATCTGCCTTTTGCCTCAGGGCTTTTTACTTTCTTCCCTTTCACTGTTTCTTGTGTCTGCTTCTGGCCCTGGGCATCTTCCTCGTTCTCTCCTTCTCCTCTTCCTCTCATTCCTCCTGAGGCTGGATTTCTCCTCCTCTTTATTTTCCCTGCCTGCCAGCTCCACCTGCCTTTCCTCTGCCTAGCTATTGGCCATTTAGCGCTTTATTGGACCAATCAGGTGCCTTAGGCAGGCAAGCTGATACAAATGCAACATGTAGTTAAATAATTAAGTAAATGCAGCATAAACAAAAGTGACACACCTCTGCACAGTTAAAAATATTCCACAGCATAAACAAGTGTAGCACATCTTTGCCTAGTGAAAATAATGTTACATAACAGTGGTCAGTTTGAGGTTTCAGCTTTAAAAATAACTCGTAATCGTTTTCAAATCAGCCGACAGCATCTATCTTTGAAAAAGCCTATCTCTAATGAGTAAGGAAACACACAAATAAAAAAAGTCCACCGCCTATTTGGTCACATTTGAATATAGCGTATAAAAGTAGCTATTGTTTTTCAGAAGCATTCTTATTTATTTTTTAATTAAAAGTTACTAAGAATAAAAACCCTCTGCTGAATTTCTTACATATATCCTTGCTAAGGTCTGAATATATCTGCTTATTCTAAAGATTAAAATATAGAAGAAACACTAAGGCCCAAGTCCATAGCACTAAGAGGAATGTGGGAACCTTTGAGAATTGCCTGAACTATAAAGGGATTTGTCCTGTTACAAAAGAAGATGATGGGCTGATGGTGTGGATGGGTGACACAGCCCTTGGCAATTGTGGGGACTTGGGTTTGATCTGCAGCATTGCAAAATAAGAAAAGGAGGGAGGGGGGAGGCAGAGAGAGAAAGAGAGAGAGAGAGAGAGAGAGAGAGAGAGAGAGAGAGAGAGACCCAAGGGCTTCTGCCTCATTCCTTGGTTATTTTCTTTCTGTGTTTTTTTGTTTTTCTTTTTGAGACAAGGACTTACATTGCTCAGTCTGGACAAGTACACTATTTTGCTGAGGCTGGCTTTGAACGTTCTATGCCCCTGCCTGAAGGCAGGAAAAAATGAGTTCACTAGACTCAAGATAAATGATAAATGGGTGTTTATTGGGGAACAACTTGCAAATATAATAATAATAATAATAATAATAATAATAATAAATAATAATAATAATAATAAAACACTGCAGCCTTCCTGCTCCAGAAGGTGCAGTCTCTGCCCTTCTGATCCGATCTGTGACCCAAAAGAGAGCAGGAGAGAAAGAGACAAGGAGAGGGAGAGGGAGTGGAGGGGGAGGGGGAGAGAGGGACTGGACAGAGAGGGACAGGGAGAGAGGGAGAGGGAGGGGGAGGGGGAGAGAGAGTGCACCTCATGCTTCTCTCCCTCCTGGTTCACCTGAAGCCTGCACCTGAAGCCACATCCCAAGTGCAGGAATTACAGGTGACCATCACCACATCTGCTGAAATAGGATGGATTCTTACTTAAATTCTAAGGACTGAACCCTGGGCCTTGAGCACTGCACACACTAGGAAGGCACAGCATCTGAGCTATGTTCAGTCCTATCCCGTTCACTCCATCCTTCAAGGATGGTCCTTGGCATGCACCATCCAGGAGCAGGCCCTCATCAGATACTTGGTCTGCATTCCTTCCTCTCATTGGACTTTAAGATTAAAGAAGAAAAGTAGTCAGTGGCTCTTCTAACCTCTAGAGCTGAAAGGAAAATGGGTGTTTATAAGACATTCCCCTCACACTATGTATAGTATTTTTGTTAGCAATCCAAACAAACCAAGACAGCTAGTCTTTGTTCGCAGGAGACTGTCCATACCATTCTCTGATTATAGGCATGCCTGGATTTCACAACCCTGCTCCCCTTCTTACTGGTACTGTGCCTGGACTGACAAGCTAAATTCCTGTATACCCGTTTCTGTATTCATGAAAATAAAGACAGAACAATGATGGCAGGAACTACTGAATTTCTCCTTATTTTCCTCTATCTAGCAGAAAGAGAGTTAAAGGGGTAAATGGATGAACCAGGTTTGAAATACTTGGACCCACAATGAATAAATAAGTTTGCTCCAGTATTGAGGGCTCTCTTCATCATTTTCAAGGAAACTACCCATTTACGGGACATGCTAGTAGGGATATTATTGAGCCATTCTTCCCTTTAAAGATCCCCAAGTCTCAGTGTGAATGTGAATCTGGGTAGTGATGCCACATTTGACTCCAAGAGGAGACTTTGAAAAACACAAGTGATAATACTAAGGGTCAAAGCAGTGATTTTTCTCATATGCCTGAGTTTCTGTTTGGAAAGACAAATTCTAAGCTTCATGGACAAGATGTTTGAGTTTCTTACTCTAGCCATTAAAAGATCTGGAAGATAACGCCATTCCAGGGCTATCATCACCATCTACTCCTTCTCCCTCTGATGGGGGGATGTCCTTCTTTATATGTTTTTCGCTTATTGGTTGTGAAGAAAACACTGATTGGTCAATGGCAAGGCAGGAAGCTATGAGACCAGGAGAAGGCTGGGAAGAGGAAGGCAGGGAGAGGCCACCAGGGAGAGATGCCATGTGGCCCAAGGAGTAACATGCTGGATTACAGGTAAGCCACAGCCTCGTGGCAATACATAGGTTAATAGAAATGGGTTAATAATTACGACTGAACTAGCCAATAAGAAGCCCAAGCCATCGGCCAACAGTTTAATAATTAATATGTCTCTGTGTTGTTAGTAGTAGGTTTTCCCCCTGCTGGCCTGGGCCCACTACTGTGTCAGCCCCAAATAACACACAGAGACTCTGTATTTGATATAATTCTGTTGGCCAGTTACTAGTTTCTTATCGGCTAGCTCTGTCTTAATTATTAACCCATTTCTATTAACCTAAGTACTTCCATGTGGTCTCATCTTACCAGAGACTGTGTGCTTATTTGGGGTCGAAGTGTGATGGGATCTGGCAGGACAGAAACTCCAGCAACATCCCTCTTTCTTCCTCCTCCTCCTCACCCTCCTTCTTGGACTTGAGTGGTACTTGAACAGAACACTGCTAAGTGTTAGAATTAGCCTGTGAGTGATTAACTCAACTCATAGAGAAACTGAGGAGTCTAAGTGCTTTCTGTTTACCCATTGCTAAACACTGATTGCAGTTGAGAAGTGTGCTTATTAAGAACATTCAGACAAACAAACAGCATAGATGGATACTAGTCAGGCAACAGAAGACTTGAATTGTCATCTTGGCTGTCCCGTGATGGTGCTACTCTCTTGAGATGGGGTGATGATAAATTGAGCCCTCAAAGGTCCTGGCCAAATGTGTAGGACTCATCACAAATACCAGAAAGTTTGTGGTTCTGATAAAGATCATTTTGTATAATGTCAATTGCAACATCAGTTTTATACTCAACAATGTGAGAATTTTTTTAAGGTGGGTGATCTGCAGGATGTTTGTTTTTGAGACAGGGTCTCACTGTGTAATCCCAGACTTGCTATGAATCCCAGGTTAGTTTTGAACTTGTGAACCTCCTTTATGGTATACCTCACCATGCCTGACTTGTAAAGGATTTTGAAACACCCCAGTCAAGTGGTAAAAGCAATTTTATATCAAGAAGATTGCAACATGTGATATTAATCATAAGTAGACACGCCATCTCTCTTGAATAAATAATTCATTTTCTTGCTTGTGTTCTAACAAAGAGAGACCGTAAAAGGAAAGCAAGCAATGACCAAATTTATCAAATAATGGAACTTGTGCCACATTGTGTGTGTAAGGAAACATCCAGCAGAGCTATTTCTCCTTGGTCAGAACTTTCCATCAGCTGTCTCTGATCTGCAGGCACAGACCCAATGTGACACTAAAGTGCAACCAGTTGGCTTCCTACAGCTGACATGTCACTGACATTCAGAGGGCCTTGAAATACACTTAGTGGGCTGCAACCAGAATTTGGAAATCAAATTAAATAAACTGTAAGGTAAAATAAAATGAAATAAAATTTGTGACTTAAGATTTTCAGTGTTGAAAGTCCAAATTCTGGCACCTCTGACAAATGAGGCTTGATCAGTGTCCCATTACAGAGCTGAACAAACACAGAGAGATTTACTCAAGGAAGCCACATTGGGAAGAGGCACAAATAAAGGTTCTCAGTGACCCCAAGTCTATCTTGAGGTAGTGACATGAGCTTTGGGTTGGGTAAGGTGGGCAAGAGGCATGCTCAATTAAGGAGTCCTGGCCTAGCTGTGGTTAGTTCCCTTGACCAGACGGTCAGCTTTGTTCCTGCAAGGTGGTCCACATCCTTAGTATGTGGAGGGCAAGGTGGTTCTTGGGAGATCAGTTCTGCTCATGGATGTAGTCCACTCTTACAGATGATTGCCCTCATGGGAATGGGGGTATTTCCAGGGGTTTGCTATTCTTGAAATACAAAGCTAATGTAGATTAAGGCAGTGACTTCTCTCTGTACCTTGAGCCAAGAAAAAGGCAGACATGAACTAGATACACATACAGACAATTCCAAAGTCAAGGGGACAGACAGATGTCGTACAGAGACAAACATTCAGGAAAAGCACTTATACACATAAAATAATAAAGTTAAAAAAGCAATGCATCATATGTATGACTTATCATTCTTTGTAGTCAGTGAAATTCCAGGAGCTTTTGGTAACCCAAAGCTGCATTTGCCTAAAGGAGTTACTGATTAGCTGGGAAACACTGATGAAGGAAGACAAAAGGTAGCATTTCTATTTGATCACCTATGTAATTTCTGCTGAAGCTGTGATCTGTGTAGGAGCATATATGTAATCCATTTCCCATGTTCAAGTCTACACAGAACACCACACGAAGGTGGAAAATTTAATAGGGAGTGCTCATGTGGGTATATATTGAATAATACAACTTCAAACCGCTAAGCCACATAGAAAATAAATGTGAAAATAATGTCCACGGAGAGTCTTTCCCTGAAAGCACAAGCTATTCATCTCAATGCAAGACTTAGCCTAAGCCAAGGATGGTGAGAACTGGCCAGTTGTTACAGATGATGACCTCTATAATACACTTTATTATGCTGAATGCTTATTGTAGGTTTTCGTAGTATTTTTATGATCTGTTACCTTTTTCCCTGACCTTATTTTTTATTTTATAGTTATATTTATTTTTTATTTTGTGTGTATGGGTGTGTGCCTGGATGTATGTGTGTGCAACACATGTCTACAATGCTTATGGAGGCCAGCAGAGGGCACTGGATCCCTGAAACTAGAGGTAGGTTGTTCTGAGCCATCTGATGTTGGTGCTCGGAACCAAACCCTAGTTATCTGTAGATAAGTAGAAAGTAGCAGCACTGAGCCATGTCTCTAGCCCATCTCCCCACTATTTTAAATAGTCAGCGTTATCTTATTTTTATATTTTTCATGCTTTATATTTCATCTCTCACGTCATTTCCAGCAAAGAGACATGGCCCACGCAAAGAGTTTTACAGAATTCTAATTCATTGTTTTTGAAATGGATTCCATGAAAATCCCTTGTGTCATCATTGGCTTTGTGTATAGCCATTGTGCATATTTGTAAAACCATGAAAATGTCTTCAACAAATGAAAGCACTTGGGGGGGGTCTCAGCACCTTGATTGAATACATCAAAGGACTTGGGTTGTTGCTCACATAGTATTATAGATGACTGAAATCATCACTGATAGGGCTTGCTGGTCAACCTAGCATTCTGATTTGCCACAGACTCCAACCATCATTGTGTGCACTAGGACCTGAGTCCTGGTTACTGAAGCCTTTGTATAGCAGGCTGGCTGGTAGGGCATCTTCTCCTCATCTGAACACCGCTGGCAGTTGGCAGCTTCCCAAGCCACCCAGTAACAGGGGTCAAAGCAGGACAGCCAATGTGGGAGAAATTGCCATTAGACTCTGAACCGCATCACTAAAAGAGCGTCATTCTTCCAGTATTTTTTTCTGGGTCTTGGTAATTTAGCTAGCTGGGTTTCTAGTGAAAAAGCCCATAGATAGTATTTTAAAAATACACTTTAATAACTGCTCTCTTTTAAAAGGTACATTTATATATTCTTATATATTTGGATATTTCAATAATTCCTACTCTTTATACTTTTGCTTTGTCCTTTTGAGACATGGTCTTGTTATGTGACCCAGGCTGGCCTGGAACTTGCCATGTTGAGCAGTGTGACCCTCAAACTCATGGTGTTCCTCCAGTCTCTGCCTCTTGAGTGCTTGGGGTTAGAACATTACCACACCTGGGGTCTAATGTACACTTTCTATTCAGTTCTTCAGCCTTATTTTCATTTGGGCCATCACTATTGACTTAAGTCAGTGTCTGCCCAACTAGAAAATTGTTGACATCGGTGGGGGTCATGATGGCTTATCAGGTAGAGGCACTGCCATTAATTCTGAGGACCCGGGGTCTATCCCCAGACCCACATGGTACAAGGAGAAAACCAACTCTCAGAAGTTGCCCTCTGACTCCCACATGAGTACATGCAGCTTCGTGTGTACCTGCACACTCACCCGTCCCTCCACACACATCATACACACACAAACGAATGAGCACTTTAAAATTCACCTAGGTCAGACAAAGGACGGATTGGCGTTAAATGACGTGCAAAGAGGGCAACGCTTAGAGTGTGTGCAGAGTCTTCTTTCTTGTTTCTCTTGCCTTCCCAACCTCTCTCCTTCACCTGCTCTCTTTGTCATAGGGTTGATGGAAACAAAACAAAACAAAACAAAACAAAAAAATCATGATGGGCAAGGCATGAATCTGAGGTCATATCTAGATTATAGCTGTGCAAAAACAAAAGAAGAAGAAAAAGAAAAAGAAGGAAAAGAAGGAAGGAAGGAAGGAAGGAAGGAAGGAAGGAAGGAAGGAAGGAAGGAAGAAGGCAGGAATGGGGGACATATGCATGGTAATCAAGGTACTTGGGAGGCAGATGCACTCATGTGAGTGCAGGGCCCCTGGAGGCCAGGAGCAGGTTTTACCAGATCCCCAGGAAACAGATACACAGGTATCTGTGAGCCCTAATGTGGGCACCCAGTTTGGGTCTTTCTTAAGCACAGCATGGACTCTTAACCACTGAGCCCATCTCTAATCCCAGCACCTCTCTCTCTCTCTCTCTCTCTCTCTCTCTCTCTCCCCCCCTCTCTCCCTCTCCCCCCTCTCTCTGCCATTCCAAGAGTCCAAAAAGAAATTCCCTACAACAAACTGTTGAATGATTGGCTTTTAGTGTATTTTACTTATTTCTAAAGATGCTAGATTTATGCAAAACAAAGACATTGCTTGATCTTTGAGCCCAATTCTGTGGTAATATCTTGAACACAAATTACCTCCCAGAGGAAAATACATTTTTACTTATTTGACAAAGGTCATGGAGTTTGTTCAGGATCTGAGAAGTGTTGAGCCCTTGAATTATGCTAAGGTTTATAATTATATTTCTTTTATTGCAGAAATGTTCCCCCCTTCAATGGTAAACCAATTATCCCTGATACAAATGTACCATCAGGAGTGTGACTACTCAGTAATTCTTCAATACAACACAACAAATGAATAGACTTAGCATTCAATTCTCCAATGTGGTGTTTAGCAAATGTGTGCTTTTGCAGCTTCTCTTTCTCTCTATCAAATAGTTAGTTCATAGAAATAAAAAAATTAAGGATTTCTCTTTAAAATTTGAGCTTCACTTTTGCTTTAAATTCATTGGGGTTGAACAGTTTTTTTTGTTTTGTTTTTTATTTTTTGTTGTTGACTTAGTTTTGTTTTTAAATCGACTTACAGTTTAATGAGTTAAAAGAAATAACAGATTTAGTACCTTGCCTGTATTCACCAATCTGGTACCCTATCTTATTCTCTGATATCCATGTATGGTTCCCCCACAGCCCCAGTCCCTTCTACATGTATGCCACAT
The DNA here is from genome assembly GCF_943737965.1 of Phodopus roborovskii. Classification (NCBI taxonomy): domain Eukaryota; kingdom Metazoa; phylum Chordata; class Mammalia; order Rodentia; family Cricetidae; genus Phodopus; species Phodopus roborovskii. The sequence continues at coordinate 84,909 of NW_026125485.1, forward strand.
ATGTAAAATCCAGATTCTCATATGAGAGAAAACATCCAATATTTGTCTTCCGAGTTCTACCTATTTCACTCAGAGTGGTATGAGACTAAGTCCCATCAGATTCCCTGCTATGGCCACGATTTTATTCTTTTTTTATGGCTCAATAAAAGTCTACCATGCAAATGTACTACATTTTATTCATCATTGATTCATTCATTTTCTTATTTTAACTTACAGTGAGAAACTCAAAGACTGACTAAGCAGTCAAACACATCTTTCACAGTTGTTTCTGTATTCTCTCTCTCTCTCTCTCTCTCTCTGTGTGTGTGTGTGTGTGCGCGTGTGTGTGCGTGCGCGCGCACGCGTGCGTGTGCACATATGTACACCATATGGTACCTATGTACACATCAGGGGACACTTGCAGAAGCTGGCTCTATCCTTTTACCATGTGGATCTTGGGGGTTGAACTCAGGCCTTCAGGCTTGGCAGAAAGAACCTTTGCCTGCTGAGCTAACTCACCCACCCTACAACTGAGCACTTCAAAATGCAATTTAAATACATCTGAAGGCTGACCAATACTTTCTAAGCCTCCATTGACAAAACATGCCTGAGATGGTGATTGAGATTAACTATCAGAGACATTTTGCAGTTCTCCACAGAACAGTCTGTGGACAGTTATACAAATGACAGGTAACACACTTTGCTCAAGGATGCTCTAACCCTAATTGTGTGACACTGACAGCTAACCAACAATGCAAATGGAATGGTAACTTTGGAAAAAGACTAAATGTGGTGTTAGAAGGGTCTCATTGATGCTCGTTTCAAGAACTTGGGCAAATTGACCAATCTTTGCTCATCTTTTATTTCCCTGACCATATAAAATGAGAACATACTTGGTGGTTACTTTTTAAAAATGTGCTTTTGTAGGCAAAGTAATTTGAAAATTATAAGAACTGCCTAAACTCTGATTGTACGTTTGTTTACTCTGTATCACAAGCCTGAACTGCATAATACACAATATTTTGGATCAGAAGAAGATGGACAGAAGGACACCTTTCCCGTGAAGTACATTGAATCCTCGTCCTGCAATGAGATTAGGCAAACTGCTGAAAGGCACTTTGCTAATAAAGAAACTCTTCTCCACCGAGTTAATGGTGTAGTTTTCTTGTTCCCTTCCTACTCTTGTAGTTTCTGAAGCCACATCTAGACTTGCATCTAGACTTGAAAGCAGACACACCCAGAGGTTAATTCCCCTCTCTAGATAGAGCACGGCTAGTTTCAGCATTAGGCCTGGTGCACGTAGGTAATCAAAAACCATGAGGAGGGACTGTGGGCAGGGGAAGACTAACCCTGAGCCCAGGGTCGAAGGACATAGAAAGTTCAGGGGACCTACAAAAGGAAAAGAATCCTCTAGAATATGAAGTCCCACCGACTAAGAATGGAGAATGCCAACACAACAGCAGAATTCATTATGAAGATTGATTATATACCTACTGTACTCTGTTTTCATGGAGATGGTTCAGGTACGAATGTTAAAACAGCAACAATCCATCCGTAAGGCCCTAGAGGCTTTAACCTTTGAGTATGGCCATGTATGAGACACCTTTAAAATGGGTAATTTTCTGTGAATCTCCCATCAGATTATAAACTTCATTTACAATGAAAACACAACTCAACTCCCCTGTGACCCCATATAGTAAGCATTCCTTCACTCCTCCTTGGCCACAGAACCACCCCATCTCATTTACTGAAAAGGAGGAGACTGGGAAGCCCTTCAGGATGGACCTTCAAAATCGAATTCATGATTAAGACAAGTATGTAAGATCCTGTCTCTGGGAAACCTGGTTCCACACTTGGGTATGTACCATTCTTTGCCCTAAACACCTCTCTTTGTATTCAAGCCCACTTTTAAACCTATGTTAAAATCTTTGCTTAATAAACTCCAACTCTGCTACATACTGACTTGCTCTGAAACTCTTTTATGGTGAAGTCAAGAAGTCCAGCCTCACCTGAGTTGGGGGGAATCTGTGGAAAAAAAAAACCAAAACAAAACAAACAAAACCCTCAGGCAGCTGCAGCATAGCTCTGCCTCCTACTCACTCCTGATGCTGCTGACATTATATGTCCGTCCTCTGATTCCTTTTTGTTTGTCTTATTTCAAATAAACTCCTTTCTATTATAGATTACTAAGTTTCTATTTTTACTCACTGATAATAGGATTGATATCAATAAGTAGGGGCATGCATGCACACACACACACACACACACACACACACACGCTATATATAACCTGTAATTTGTCATTTGTAGCATCAGTCATCGGGGTCAGCGGACAGAAATTGATGTTTCAGGATGGTAGAAAAGAGCCACATTGTGCATCCTGATACAGCTCATGTCTTAGACTCAAGCAGCTGTAACCAGCTACCAAGAATGGATGGACTAAGGAGCCAATGTTTCTTCCTCACAATCGTGGACGTCTAAGAGCAGGTGTTAGCGCAGACAGCATGTTCCTGCTGAGTGTGTGCTTCCCAGGGTGCATACAGCATGCATCATGGTGCCTTACATGGCTTGAGAATGAATGATCTGAGTCCCTCACTTCTTTATAAGGGCCCTGAGTGCCATCTTCCCAACCTTATCTAAACCTAATTACCTCCCAACAGCCTTCCTTACCTCCTAACTCCTATCACCTGAGGATTGGGTATCTAAAATATGTCCAGATGTCCATGACCCTGTCATTACACATCAAAGAATAGAATGTGACTGCCACTGTTAATAGCCAGTGTCTGAATATGAATATGAGACAGACAGGGTTTCAGAAAATAGAAATATTAAAATGCAAAGAGTATGTAAAGAAATAGGAGCTACAACATTAGAGTCTTGAATGGGCAGAAAAGAAAAATATTTCTTGAACTTAAACAGGAAACTGAAAGAGAGAGAAAGAAACTGAGGCATTTGGGGGAGGGGCAAAATGAATCGAGGGAGGGGCAAAATGAATCAGTGGATGGGGACTAAAGTTGCAGAGCTCCCTCAATGGCCTGATAATTTTATGGCATTCATTACATGTCAAGCCAGAGAAACATGACGTACAGGGAAGTAAAACCAAACTGTTCAAATTCATTTTATAAACAAACATTTATCATATTAAACATTTTATGTGCATCTCTACATAGGATGTCCTGAAAATAATTAAAGTTCTTAGTATTTGGAGCTAATAGGAATTTAATGATGAAGCTAGTCCTTTTAAGTGAGTGTGTACCCACAGAAACTTGAGTCTGGGCTAAGAAAACATCTTTTCTGAACAGAATGCTGAACCCTGGACTTAGGTTTTCCTACAGAGGGAAACAGGTTAAGCGTGCTTCTAGCCCCTCCTCCCTAGAAGGGCTTATCTCCAAAGCTCACTGCAGACAGAGCCAAGTAGGATTATGAGAAAAACAACAAACACTAGGAAAGGAACAAAGGTCACCCAAACCCAGGAGACTGAAGAGCTCCTTCCTGGGGTCAGACCAGGGCGTGACCTTGGAATGTTCAGATGAACAGGACCTTAGAGGACTTTCAGAAACTCCAACATCTAAGCACTGAGAAAGTAGTGTGGGTCTGTAACCAGTAAGCAGCGTGCAGACGCCTAAGTGTCTGGGAACTCACCTGCATGACCCTGCAGATACAAATGCAGGGCCTTATAAACTGCTGGGAGGAAAGTGACAGGATTATAGTATAATCTCAAAAAAGATGAAATGTTAACAGAGATTGAAAAGCAAAAACAAACAGCGCATGAAAATATTTTTTAAAATAAAAGAATACAATATTAATAAAAATATGGTCTGGCCATACTAACATGGAATTGGGAACTTCACAGTCCCCCCACCCTTAGACAAAGTATTACTGGCAACTAAGGCAATTGAGAGTGGTAGAAATAGTCTTCCCTGGGTATGAGGCCCCAGTAAGTTATCCAATACCAACAGCAAGAAGTCAGCCCTGAAAATCATATACAAGTAACACTAAACAGATTGTTCAGGTTATATTTATATATTTAGATATGTGTGTGTGTGTGTGTGTGTGTGTGTGTGTGTGTGTGTGTGTGTGTGTAACAATAACAAAGGAAAGCAGGCCATGATTTCAAGGGGGGCCAAGAAGGAGCACATGGGAAGAACTGTAAGGAGGAAGAAAGGGAGAAAATGATATAATTATATTTAATTATTTTTTTTTATTTTATAAAGAAAAGCTATGTGATCCATCCCCCAGGACCCATATGCAACCAGTACGATGACTATGTGAATCCTGCTCATGGGACTACCTTGACTGATTGCCCTTTACAAATGCAGCTTTGAACCAGTTTAGACCTTCTCATAACTCAACATTCTACTGGTAGAAAACATCATTAACTATGTCATTGCCTTTCCAGATGATGTCTTTAAAATTCAGCTGGATCATAAGGCTTCCCTACTCAAAATCATTCCATCATTCTCTATTCCCTTCCCAAGTACAGATTCCCTGGTCTCACATCCCAGACCCTTGGTTAGGAGACCATCTCTAATCCTATGCTAGAATAATTACATGGAATTTCCATCAAGGTAGATAGAGGACACTGTTTGGAGCCTTTTCAGACAAGAAAGCAATTTCTTATGCCAGGATCAGGAACTAAAGCCTTTTTAACCCATAAAATGCTGCCTGGCTTTTATGGATGATATCATCTAACCTAACCTTACTTGTCTGACGGTCAGACTTTAAGTCTTTCCTCTGTTGGTACTGATACCAACACCCCCAAAGCCATCTGAGCCACCTGACTCATTCCTTGAGAAAGACTGCCACAATCCCTGTGTCAACACCATAGCTTGAAGTCACAAAGAGTTACTGGTCTGGGGTCTAAGATTTCCTTTTCTGCAACTGTGCCGTTCCACTGGCTCTGACCATTTTTGACATCAACTGCCATGTATCTTTGCTCCATCTGTCATTCAGTCACTCAGGGCTTACTTCTTGTAGGGATGGGAGATCCTCCTCAGGGTTAGGTAGGGAAGGCAGGCAGTCCTCACATCATTTTGTGTTACAGACACACTGGCTTCTCATCCAGTCTGATAGCTGCCTAGAGTTTCCCCTTTTAGCTGGGGTCCTCAAAGATGGGAAGACACTCTATGTCCTTCTGGGCCTACATTTAATGTCATTCTCTCTGTGAACCTTTCTTCTCATGACTCACCTCCTCCAGATTAGACCACTCTCTTACCTTCCCAGAGTTTTCTGTTGATGTTTCTTGTGTTTTTAATAACCTTGCCATTTCACAAACCCATCCCAAGAAAATGTTCCACTAGTTCTTATGGCTTCTGCCAAGATCTCTCTGACTTTCCCCTCCATTTACACAGGCCAAAACAACTACTTCCCCTGTGTCACAACAGATCAAGGTTTCTCAATGGCAGGGATGCATTTTATTCTTCTTGTAGTCTCTCTGCACAGCTCCTTCATGGAAGGCTGCAAGAGATCAACAGATTGTTGTGAACCCCCACTGATGGGATGGACCTTTTCCCACATTGTTTCCTTTGATCTTCATGATAACAAGTAAGGAAAAAGGAGAACAGAGATCCTTGTGAAAAGAGAAAACCGACTCAGAGTGGTTGATGATGTAGACTAGTCTCCCAAAGTCTTGAAACAGATATTAAATCTAGCTGACTTACTCATTTTCTCCTGTTCATAGACCAATGGTGAGGATATAAAAATTGAGCATATAATATAGCCAGGTGTGGTGGATCATTCTGGAGGCTGACACAAATCAGTGCAAGTTCAAGGCCAGCCTGACCTATGTAGCAGTTCCAAGTCAGCTAGGGCTATATAGTGAGACCATGACTTTCAAACCAACCAGCCAACAAACAAAACACAGGATTGGATACATGTAATGATAGAAGCTGGTTTTGAAATAATAGATTGATGGATAGCTGTACAAATTAGGTGAGAATGGAAAGGAACCAGAAAAGATCCATATCTTCATCTATCCATCTAATCTACCTACCTACCTATCTATCTATCTATCTATCTATATATATATATATATATATATATATATGTATATATTAAATATTGTAAATTGTATCTTAGAAGATAAAAGAAAGTTAACAATTGAATGAGTGGAGGAAAGAAATTACTAAGCAGAAACAGTCCACACCAAGATACAGAACCAAGAGGAGGTGGCCAAACCAGAAAACAGCAGGCATGTCTTCACCACTGAGCCAGGCAGGTGGGAAGACTGGGGCAGGGAGACTACACACAGGAGACTTTAGAAACAGTAAAGGTAACATCAAAGTGGATCACTTAACTCGTATTTGGATTTCCTGATTTCCAGGAACAACAGGGCATTCCTAAAAGCCAAGCTGGTCTTTACCGAGACTGATAATTGAAACTGAGCAGTGTGTTTGCACGAAAAGAGCTTCCGAATGTTTACAGCTTCCCACAGCTTAAACATCCCAGAACCAACAGCAATACACCATGCAACTAGAAGGAGTTCAGCTGCATGGATCCTGTCCCCACTGCTAAGGCCACAGACATGAGTAGAGTCCCCGTCAGGATGTCTTTCAAAGGAGGTCCGGGGGTTTTACTTCATTCAGTATTCTGAGGGCAAACTCACTGTGGACATAAATTCAATCATAAAATACTTTGTTTTAGTAATTCAGTTTTTTAAGAAACGTATTATTTATTTAACTACACTGTGCATGCTTGTATGTGCGTGTGTGTCAGACAACTTGCAGGAGACGGTTCTCCCCTTCTACATGGTGACAAGATGGGTCATGTGATTGAACTTAGGTCATCAGGCTTGGAGGCAAGGGTCCTTACCCACAAAGCCACCTTTATGGTCCAGGAATTACTTATTAACATCATACCGGAAACAGAATAATGCCTTCTCCCAAAGTCTTAATTCCTGGAATCTAGGGATGTGTTCCCTACCGGGAGCCAGTGGGACTTTGCACACACTACTAGGGTCAAGTGTTTTAAGGGGATTTTGTTTTGCTGGAGCACACAAGTTTGCCAAGTGTATCCACAATGGCCCTCAACAGGAAAGAGGGAAGCAGAAGGTGGAGACTTCAGGAGCAGGGAGGAGTCTGTAGACAACCTAGGAAGTAGGGGCAATGTCTAGACTCTGGAGCTGCTCAGAAAGGTGTTTGTCGCTACAGCCTCCCAGCATTCTGCTGGGAGGGCAATGTTGAACTGCTAGCCCAGCGAAACTTGCAATAGACATCTCATTTCCAATCACATGGCAGTTTGCCTTAAACCAGCAAGTCCATGCTCACATATAACAGTGACCAAAAATAAAAGCCAACCTAGCTCTTACTCACAAGCCCATTAGACTTTCAGCAGCCATCTTAAACCCTGCGAATGCCTCTCTTCCAGCATAATGACAAAAGAAAAATAAACACATCCTAAAGAATTTAGACCTAAAGAATTAGTTAAATAGTCTATTCATTTTTGAGCTAATTATTCTCACACAAGAAAGCAGATCAAAACTCTGAATTCTGCCAAATAATTCTGCCAACATTTTCAGTGTTGGTTTATGAATCTCCCCTCGAGGGGTGTGGCCTTAAAATCATGGTTTGAATGATACCAAAATGAATTATCAAGCAGACACTGAATGAGAAAGACCATATAGAAATAGCAGCCATTCTTTTCACCTGCCCAGAAACAAAGGCAAATCAAGAAACAGAGGATTCGCTCTGAGTATCTCTTCTGCTGTTATCTATCTTGCCAGAGAGGTAACCATGGGTACCTAAGTATGCAGGTCCATGTGTATGTTTTACAGATGTGTGTAAGCAGCTAGCAACATGAAGTTTGTGCCATTGCAGACATGATCAGATCCATCCCAATGGATCTGGAATATGTGGGAATTTTTGGAAATCACTTTAGGTATGTGCACTAGTGTGCTTATTTTCATTACTGTATAGTATGCCTTCATAAATATCTTTATTTACTAATTTTTGTAAAAAGACATGGGTTGTGCATAATTGTTAGAATAATACATTTACAATATGCTTTTAGGTAACATTATGTTACCAGGAATTTTGGGAGTCTGGTGGAGCACCCTCATATTAACTAGGAAAATCAGGGTCCACTATTGGAATTTGTAGTCTCATTAGTAAAAGAGTTTAATAATGGATTCAAAGGGGAGCTTGAAGTCAGTTTTATTAGAGTCTAAAGTATCCACATGGTGGCTCATAACCTCCACAGGCCCTTGAGCACAAATAATGTACAGAATACACTCAGGCACTCAAGCATACACACATCACACACACACACACACACACACACACACACACAAATAACTAATAAAAAGAAAAATCTCAAGGCAGGCAAGCTATATTTCTCTACAGCTACCCAGAGGAAAAAAATAAAAAAGAGAAGGGTGGGCATACTCCAAGAGTCATGGAAAGCATGCTTAGAATATATATATATATAAGAAATGAAAAGTTATGCTATTTTTTTAGTAATTCTGAAGAGTAAATGCAGACTTGCATACCTGCATACCTGCATGATTGCATGTATGTAAGAGACTCACACTCACACACACACACACACAAAATTAGTTGGTTAATTAATTAATTAAATTTCTTCCTATAAGCCTAAAATCTTATCCTGGCTCCTTTCACCAAATTCAGTGACAGTAACTGAAAAGTTTTTAACTTGTGAACTAATGTATAGGCCGCATGGTAGGCCTGTTGTAAATATATCAGACATTTTGGGTTACTTCTCCTCAAGAGTTACCTGTGAATTAGCTATTTACATTTTAGATGAAACACATTTATAGAGAGGACTTGTGCACTGTAGTGATATTTTGTTTGTGCTTTAACAAATAAAGCTTGTCTAAAGGTCAGAGTACAAAGCTAGTCACTAGTTAACCATAGAGGCCAGGCAATGGTGGCCCACACCTTTAATCCCAGCATTCAGGAGTCAGAGGCAGGCGGAATCTTTGTGAGTTCAAGGCCACCCTGGGCTACATGAGATTGATCCAGTCTAAAAGAGAAACAGAGCCAGGTAGTGGCGGCTCACACCTTTGATCCCAGTGCTAGGGAGATGGAGACAGGAGTGATATGGGCGGCAGAGAGAGGAATATAAGGAGGAGGAGACAGGAGCTCGTGCCATTCAGTCTGAGGATCGCCCCTCTGGTCTGAGGATTCAGTAGAGGTAAGAACTCTGCTTCTCTGATCTTCAGCATTAACCCCTGTATCTGAGACTCTGGGATTTTATTATTAAGGCAATTAGAATTTTCGACACAAGGAACAGAGTGACAAAGGTAGGATTTGAATCCATGAAATTACAATCGAAATGCAAGTCTCTTGGTGCATATAACACCACGTCTTTTGCAGACTCCAACTGCACCTACTGAAAGCTAGACTCAGCGCCTCTTCAACTCACATTCCATTCCGTCTTCTGAAGTATTTGTTCTGATGAAAATCCTAACTTCCTTGGTGTTTTCTTGGCTGTAAGGACAGCACAAAATCACAAATTTCATCTAACAGATTGAACAACCCACTCCAATACCCATTGGTAGTGGTCCATGACATGTGGACATTCCATTCCTCTATCAAATTTTAAACCATTTACAATTGCTAAAGACCACAACAAAGCTTTAACCTATTTTACTTTTTTTTCTGTGCATATATGATATTTGTGTATGTGTGTGTGCCCAAATGTTCATCTGTGTGTATTCATTCACATTGGCATGCATGTACATGTCAGAGGACAACCTTAGTGTTGGCTCTTGCCTTCTCCCTTTTCCCAGCCAGGATCTCTCTTGTTTGCTGTTGTATATGCAAAGCTAGCCTTCCCACAAGCCTCTGGGGCTTCTCCTGTCCCCCCTCCTTCACAGGAGCACTAGGATTAGAGATGTGTGCTACTACATCTGACTCTGTGTGGGTCCCGGGACTCTAGACACAGGTCCTCAATGTTTGCACAGCAGACATGTTACCCATGGAGCCATCTCCATGTCCCCTGGCTGACCAACTTTGAAAATATTCAATGTAATAGGAATCAGAAGGGTGCTCTCCCTGCATCCACTCAGGCATCATGTAAACAGTGGTGTTCCTGAATGCTGCCTCAATGGCAGAAAGAAACCAGTCAACCTCTCTACCTGATTAGGAATTTACTTTTTACTCATGTGTTGTGTTTGTTTGTTTATTTTTTAATGAGTATGGACTCTCTCTAGCTAAATATATGTACATACACAAGAAAGCATTTGTCTTAGTCAGTGTCCTTTTGCAACGGAGGGATAGCATGACCATGACAAAAAGAAAGCATCTAGTTCAGAGGTTAAGTCCTTTGTGGTCGTGGCAGGAAGCCTGGTGGCAGACAGGCAGACATGGTGCTAGGAAAGAAGCCAAGAGTCCCACATCTGGAAAGAGAAGAGACTGGGCCAGACTTGAGCATCTGAAACCCCAAAGTCCACATGCAGGGATACACTTCCTCCAAGAAGGCCACACCTACTCCAACAAAGCCATACTTCCTATGCTACTTTCTCACTAAGCATTCAAATGCGTGAGCCTGTGGGGACCATTCTTACTCAATCCTCCACAGCACATAAACACAGGCGATGGAGCAACCCTGCAGGGGAAACAGAACAGAAGTGTTATGTCGTATTATCTAAATCATGAAATCCTCCAGAAAGCCTTTTTAGTTACATCCTGGACTGCAGGTGTTTGTAGTCCTCATTCTTCCCAGGACAAGCCTGAGTCTTGGGTTTTCTTTCTGGAAGAATCCAGAGCCCTGCTTGCTTTTTCAAACCCTAACTTTCTCAAGTTTCTTGGCTTCCTCTGGCACAGTTTTCGTTTGTAAGCCTTAGCTTCTGGACAATTTGTGCTTCTCCTGACTATTGGCAAATCCTTTTCACTAATTCTTAAGGCCACCCTGGTGCCCAATTCAGCTGTTCTGAGTTTCAAGCACCACTGCACATTCCGGAATTATCTCAATATAATAGTGTAGAAATATGCCATGAATTAGGATTCAATTGTGGTTGGATGGCAAGCTGCAGCCACAGAAAGAGTTTCACACCAGATGAGGGACAGAGGTTTGATCCTGCCAGGGGGCCTACTTTCTCATTTATTTGCCAATTATCAGTTCTTTTTTGAAAGGTGTTTTCTAAACCCCATTAAGTCTAGTCTACCCAAGAGGCTGTAATTACACTGGGCAATTTGTTGGCTATTGTGTGTGCTGGGTAATATTTCTGAGAGGAGAGAAATTATAATGGGTCTTTGTAAATTAGAAAGGAATCCGTGTTACCACCCACCAACTTCTTTGCATAAGGCTTCGGCGGTGGAGCCTACAATTGTCCAACGAAAACGTACGACAGAAGATGGTGTCTGCCTTCCGCTGACAAATGGAGGGTCCAGAGTGATGGTGGTTGTTCATCTTCCTCTTCTTCCCAACACTGAAGCGATAAACATAATCCACAGGGTCAGGGGGCAGAACAGGGGAGAACTGCTGTGAACTACACATTGCATGCTTACGTTGTGAAAATGTGGGAGCAAGGCTGGCAGGCTGGAGGCATCTCTCGTGATCAAAAGCATGCACTGCTCTCTTAGAGGATCCAAGTTTTAGGTCTGCCCCATTACTGGGCAGACTCTAAGCTCCTCTAACTCAATTTCCAAGGGATCAGATGATGCCTTCTGGCATCAAGGGCACTTGTACACACGTGCACATCCACAGATGGATAAACACACATATGCATTATTTATAATAAGTCGGTGAAGACTTATAAAGTGGGAGATCTTTCTCAGTGGTAGAGAACACATGGTACTTGACCCCAGGGCCTCACATATCCTACGCAAGCACTCGACTGTTGACTTAAACACTTCTCTAACCTCCTTTACGTCCTTCCTTCTTTCCTGCTGTCATGGCTGTTCTTGATTGTCAATTTGACAATATTTGGAATGAACTATAACCCAGAAATGGAGGGCGCAGAAATGGCGGCAAGAAGACAACAACATGCCTCAGGTCTAGATCTCGGGACTGGAAGGCAACACCTTTAATGTTGGCCATACCTTCCACTGGAAGGGAAGGGCAATAGAAGAAGGAAGGGGGCGTGGTTGTTCCTCATCTGCTTGTCCTCACCCTGCCAGCACATCCATTGCTTTACTGGCATTGGAGCCTACTTCTTCAGGGTCCGGTCTATACAGAAGACCGGCTGAGACACCCAGCCCCGTGGAACTGAGAAGCTACTAGATCCTTGGACCTTCCATTCACAGCTACCCATTGTTGGACTGCATCCTGTAAGTCATTCCAATAATGTCCCATATATGGAGGGGAGGGGACATAGAGAGAAAGAAAAGAGAGATAAAAGAGAGATTCATTCCATGAGTTCTATGACTCTAGAGAACCCTGATCAATGCACCTGCCTTTCTTCCTTTCTCATTCTCAATTTTCAAGTTTTGATACAAGGTCTTAATTGAATTAATTGCAGAAGCTGGCCTTGAACTCACTCTGAAGTCCAGGCTGGTCTGTATCATGTAAACTTACCAAGTAACCTGTATTAGAGGTCTGCCAACTCTGAGAAAGGAGGCTCAGTGGAGGGAGTGGCCATATTAGATTGGCCATGGGGTGTGTCTATGGGAGAATATTCGTGATTGCTAATTGATACAGAAGGGGCCTAGCTGTCTATGGGAGAATATTCGTGATTGCTAATTGATACAGGAGGGCCTAGCCTACTGTGGGAAGCATCAGTCCACAGGCAGGTGGCCCTGAACTGTAAAAAGGGAGCTGGGGCACCATGAGCCAGCAGGCAAGCCAGCAATCAGGGGTTCTCTGTGGTTTCTGCTTCAAGTTCTTACTTGAGTTCTTGTCCTAACTTCTCTCGGAGGTGAGCTGTGACCTAAACGTGTAATCTGAATAAACTGCTTCCTCTCCTAAGTTCCTTTTGGTCACAGTGATTTATTGTAACAGAAAGAAAGAAAACACAAAACAAAACAAAAAAAAGCCCACCTCACTAGTATAGCAAATTACTACTTAGCGAATCTCTTAAGTTGTCAAACATATTTCTAGTATATAAATTTCATTTGAATTCATCCAGTATTTCAAATCACACACGTGGCTGGATAGACACAAAGCTAGTTGCTGATGTACTTACATTTTTATAATCTGATTTGTCCCTGAAAATAAGAAAATTTGGGGTTCAGATGAAATTCTTAAAAAGGTAGGGTTTCGTTTGGAATGCCCATTGTCTTAGTTACGGTTCTATTGCTGTGAAGAGACGTGATGACTAATACAACTCTTATAAAGGAAAGCATTTATTTGGGGGCTGGCTTACACACTGGCAAGCAGGCAGACACAGTGCTAGAGAAATAGCTGAGAACCACATCATGTTATATAAACAGAGAGAGAGAGAGAGAGAGAGAGAGAGAGAGAGAGAGAGAGAGAAAGAGGGAGCCCAGAACTGGCATGAACTTTCAAAACCTCAAAGCTCACCCCTAGTGACACACTTCCTCTAATAAGGCCACACACACCCTGTTTTGTAATGTTTGTTACTATTTTTTCTTAAATAAATTCTATTTAAATTAGAAACAATCTTATTTTACATATCAATCCCAGTTCCCTCTCCATCTTATCCTCCCATGCCTCCCACTAATAACCTTCATCCCTCCCTCCATCTACTCCCCAGGGAGGGTGAGGCCTTCCATGAGGGATCATCAAAATCTGTCAAGTCATTTGGGACAGGGCCTAGGCCCTCCCCCGCATATCTAGACTAAGAAGTCCATTCGTGCACTAGGGATACATCCTGGTTCCACTGCCAGAGGCCCCATAGACTTCCCAGTCCTCTTAGCTGATACCCACAGTCAGGGAGCCTGGTTTGGTCCTATGTTGGTTTCCCAGCTGACAGACTGAGGTCCATGAGTTCCCACTTGCTCAGGTCAGCTGTTTGTGTGTTTCCCAGCATGATCTTGACCCCTTGGCTCATCACTCTTCCCTCTCTACAACTGGATTCCAGGAGTTCAGTGCTTGGCTGTGGATCTCTGCTTCTGCTTCCATTCACTACTGGATGAAGGCTCTAGGATGGGATTTAAGGTAGTCATCATCCTCATTATAGGGGAAGAGCATTTAAGGTAGCCTCTCCATTATTGCTTAGAATCCTAGTTGGGGTCATCCTTGTGGATCTCTGTTCAATTCTCTAGTGTCATAATCCTCTTTAAACCTATAATGGCTTCTTCTATTGATGTGTCTCTTCTCTTGCTCTCCTCTGTCCATCACCTGACTCGATCTTCCTGATCCCTCATGTTCTCATCTCCCTCCCCTTCTCCCTTTCTCCTACCTCCCTGCCCCTTCCCCCATAATCCCAATTTGTTTATAATCCTTTTAATCCTTTCAAATAGTGCCATTCCCTGGAATTCAAATATATGAACCTAAAGAAGCCATTCTTATTCAAACCACAACATTCCACTCTTTGACCCCCCCCATAGGTTTAAAGCCATACCACAATGCAAAATGTATTTAATTCAGCTTCAAAAGTTTCTATAGTCTATCACAGTCTCGACACTGATTTAAAATTCAAAGCTCAAAGTCTCTTCTGAGACTCATGGTAAGCTTTTAACTGCAACTACTTGTAAAATCACACACTTTCCACATAAATTGGCACACAGTATAAATTATCATTCCAAAAAAAGGAGGGAAGGTAGCATAGGGAGGACATTCTGGACAGAAGCAAGACAAAAAACCATCAGGGCATACTGGTCATTCTGCATCTCCATATCTGATGCCAAAGTACTCTTTGGATCTCCAGCTCCTTCCAACTTTGTGGACCACAACACTCTTTGCCTCTTCTAGACCCAGTCAGTAACTCTCCTTGGCAGGTATCCCATGACTTGGAAATCTCCAACATAATCTAGGCTTTACCTTCACAGCTTCACTCAATGACCTCTCTAGGCCTCAATACAGGGACACCCATGACACACAGCTGACTTTGTTGGCTTTCCTTGACTGTAGGGGGAGATTCTACAACCACTTTCTTGTATCCTTGATTCAAAAGTTATAATCGCATACCCAAAGCTGTTGAGTTCTGGTGCTGGAACTTGTCTCCTTCTTCATTTACTTTTGTACAAGCTTTCCTTTTGCTGATGGTTTACTTCACTGCTGAAGCTCTTCTCTAATTCCTTTTACAAGGTGAGAGCTTGGCCGGCTGGATCCTGCCTTGAGGTCACCACTCCCTTTATCCCGTTTATCATCAATCAGGCTTTTCTTTAAACTTCTCCTTGAGGACTGTACTCAGCTCCATTACACTTCCTGGTACTGATTTTCTCTTCAAACTGTATATTTTGTAATTTTTTTTTGTTCAGTTTGTTCCTTTTCATTATAGATCTACATAAGATCAATAACTAATAACCACACAATACAATCAATAGTAGGCTGTCTTGAAATTTCCTCTGCCAAAGCCATTAATCTGAAATTCTTCAACTTAGCCTCACACAGATTTTTTTTTGAAGAAAGCTAGAAAGTGGGCATATTCACTGCCAAAATATCACAAGAACAATCTTTGGGCCACTTATTTATAATATCCTTCACCTTTGAAACCTCTTGAGCAGAGCTGTCATAACCTACATTGCGCCCAGCACCACTATCTTCCATGTTCCTACTAGCATGGCCCAGTAAGCCCCACTAAAATGTTCAACCACTTTTCTAGACTAAAATCTCCAATTCTTCCATATTTCTACAATAAAAGCATGGTCAGGCATATCACACTAATATTCCACTCCCTGACACCAGGTAATGTCTTAGTTGCTGTCCTATAGTTGTAAAGAGATACCATGATCAAGGAAACTCTTATAAAAGAAAGCATTTAATTGTGAGCTTGCTTATAGAATCAGAGACTTAGTCCATTATCATTATGACAGGGAGCAGGGTGGCAGGCAATCATAATGCTAGAGAAGTAGTCATGAGTTACATCCTAATCCACAGGCAGAGAGAGAGAGAGGGGGGAGCCTGGGCCTAGCAGAGGCTTTTGAAACTCCAAAGCCCTCCCAGTGACACATTTCCTCCAATGAGGCCACACTTCCTAATCCTTCTAATCCTTTCAAATTGTGGCACTCCCTGGTGACTAAGCATTCAAAATATATGAGCCGAGCCTATGAGGGACATTCTTATTCAAACCACCACACACACTTTCCCTAAATTTCACCATTATCTCTTCTAATTTTGGTAAATCAATCCAATGGATAGCCTAGAAGTAGTATGTCTAAGCATCCACCATTTAAAGAAAAGACAGAAAAAACTTTTAGTAGAGTATAATAAAAATACCTTCCAATTTTCTTTGCTCAAGTTAACTCTAACTTTATGCAAAGGTGTTCAATCAAAATAACCATTGTGGAGAGGTGCTTGCTTTGCACACATCAGACTGTGGATTTGGCCCCCAGGATTAAATAAGCACACCTGGCATGGTGGCACACACTTATAATCAGAGCACTCAGGAAGTGGAGGCAAGAAGAGCAAGAGGTTCAAGGTCACCCTCTACAGCACTGTAAGCTTGAGGTCAGCCTAGGCTCCAAAAAAAAACGTTTTTAGGAATTGATATGAGTTGATACATACATATAGTCTTTGGTGATTTGTCTTAAAACTTTATTTGAATCATGATTTAAGGCAGATATCATTAAGTAGAGCCCATAGCACTTCATGTACAGAAAGTTCATCTGAACTCTTCTCCTTTGGGGCTTTTCATTTCAGTAGTTTTTCTACTCCATCAGGCAACTCTTTCAAAATGGTTCCCACCGACTCAACCTCGTCCTTTTAAAATAAACTAAAAATACCTACCAAGTGTCTTCTAGACAGAGCTTGATTGCTAGGGAGTTTCCCAAGTTCTGATTGCAAGACCACATGTCTTGTTCTCCAGGTTTCCCAACCCCACATCCCCAGAAGCCAGGGAAGGCTTCATTAGCTCTGAAAATCCCTCCCTTGGTTCACATTACCCTACACTCATGGCCTGGAAACCAAGGCTGGTGTTCATTAGTAAACCCAGATTCAATGTATTTAACAATAAGCTGAATGTTTCTTCTGAAAATAAAACTGCAACCAGTTCCCTATAGACACTGCCAAAGCTCAAACACTGAATGCAGGTGTTGCTTTCTGGTGGTGTCTTGATAAAATCATCAGCACACAAAGTCCAAGATCAAGCCTTGAAGACTGCATAGAGTTAATCAGTAGTGGAAGGAAAGATTTCTAATTAATCCCTGGAGAAGGACCAATTCTCTAATAAAGGTCTGCTAGCTCATTTAGGATACGGCTATTAATGGGGAAGTGATTCCTCTTTTCCTAAAGGAATATATCAACATGGGAAGGAGACAATGCAGAGAGAAAACAGTCACCTACAGGACAAGGAGAAAGGTCCCAGAACAAAGCAGCCCTGCCCACTCTGTGATCTTGGACTGATTCTTTTAGAAGATCTGGGTTTAGTTCCCTCAGTCTACATAGCAACAGAAGTCTGCCATTCCAGTTCCAAGGGATCTGATGCCCTTTTCTCGCCTCTGCAGGCACTGTACACACATAGTTCACATACACATACACACAAAACCTTCATCCACATGAAATAAATATTATAAGCTGTTCTAGAAGCTAGAGTCATGATGGCTTAGCTGCTAAAAGAGAGCTTGCTGCTCTCACAGAGAACTTGAGGTCAGTTCACAGCACACTTGTCAGGCAGCTCATGAATGTCGTAACCCCAGCTCCAGGGCTCTGAAACTTTCTAGTCTCTCTGGGAGCATTCCTACCCCAACATACTTAAAAAAAATATGGCATCAGTTCTGAACTACATGAGGAAGTATTTTCATGTTTGGCTATAAAAGCCCTCCAGCACCTTAGCATGTTGCTGGTTCACATTAGTAATAACCTTTGCCAGTCTGATCTCTTCGTTTGCTCCAGGATTTAGATCCTATTTCAGAGTTCAACTCCCTGTCACTCAAAATTTAGAAAGTGTTTGCTAAGATTCAGTTTCCTACTGGAGACTTAACCTAAGCCTTCCCCGAGGATACAGCATGCTGGTGGTACATGTGCACTCATAAAACTCTCCCCTTAAGTTTGGGCTGGCATCATAGATGTTTATTTTAGTATGACTTAAATCCATTCAACTTCTGCTTTTCACATTAACAGGGAGATGATGGTTCAGGAACAGAGAATGAGAAGTGAGTGGAAGTTAGAAGGATTTGAACCAGTCATTAGTAATGCCTGTATTGAAAACTGCTGTTGAATTCCCGAGTAGCTCTGGCGCAACTATTAGAAAATCCAAAGGCTTTGCACTTTATTGTATTTCAGTTGTGGAAATCACTTGAATCTGATGGCATTCTTACTTATCCCCTTACAGAAAAGCTGTGGTTATCTTCTCAGTAGCTACAAGGAGGGAGGGGCCAGAAACACACTCCGTGAAGTCCCAACAGGCATGGATGACGGGTTCCTGTGTACTCTCTGCTTTAATGTAATTCAGCCTTGAAAAGTGTTTGCTTCCATTTATGGATCTGTGGGCTGGGCGCACATGTGTCAAGGTGCTTATGAAGGTCAGAAGCCAGCTTTCTGCCGTCAGTTTTCTTCGTCTATGATTTGGTAGGTTCTCGGGATGGAACTCAGTTCACAAACTTAGCGGAAAGCACCTTCATTTACCGAGCTGAATTAAAAACAAAACAAAAACTACCAAAATGAAGCAAAAACAAATCCAAGCAAATGATTGCAAATGGATTTAGAGGAGAAAATAATAAAAACCTAATTATGAAGAGAGACTCTATGCACATGTGTGGATACAATTGCATTTATTAGGATGAGACAGGGCCGGGTGTGGTTCAGTGGGAACACTTGCTGTTCTTTCAGAGGATGGAGGAAGATGTCAGCTTTCCTCAGGCCTCTCTCCGCGTGGCTGAATAGAAGTTGCTAGTGAACGTGGAGGCTTCCTTCCTCTTATCCAGCTCCATGCATAGAATGGAGGCTGTGCCTGAGGGGAGGAGCCACTTTTCCAACAGTAAAACACAAAATAAATCAAATCTATCCCCAGTACTGTGACACAGAATAAAGTATTCTAAATGAAACACAAGAAATACATACCGGAAATACAGATCTTTAAATACCGGAAATGGACATGGTTGGGGGCACTAAAGGATACCCACAGAAGTGAGGAAGCGAAACATGTTTGTGAATCGGAATATTGTGAGCCAGGTACGGTGTGAGGCCCTGTAATCCCAGCACCTAGGTGTCGGAGACAGGAGGCTGCTGGCTCAGAGGCCAGTGTGAACTGTGCACCAAAATGCTGTCCTAATCCCCTCCCCACACTCCCAAAAAGGAAAATAAAATGGAGACTGGAGAGATAGGTCAGCAGGTAAGTGCATTTCTTGCTCTTCCAGAGGACCTGAACTCTGTTCCCGGCACCCAAGCAGAGCAGCTCACAAAGGGAACACTAGAGAGCAAACTAAGCCATTGTAATAAGATGTCCTAATTTCCATCAATGGAAATCATTAATTTCTCTATTTAAAAAGAAAATCACATCTGTGATTCTTGGCTTATGAAATTCCAGACAGAAATATGATCAAAGCCCACATCACACGTCAACATAATTTCATAAAAAGCACCAATTGTGAAAGTTATGCAGTAATATACCTTTGCTTTTGTTGGTGAAACACTGGAATTTCACATTCATTCATATTTCTGTCACCTTTGTACCGCCACATGGGGTGAACATGCATTAAATCACCCGACTTCACCATCAACACCCACTGTTGTATTAGGTCAAGTGACGCCAAGTAGAGTTCACGGTTCTTGGTTCTCCCTCTTTTCTAGTTGTCACCCCGAAGGCTGAACCCAGACCCCCATCCATCTAGGCAAACGCTCTACCACTGAGTTGCATTCCCCAACTCCAGCATTCCAGTTCTGGCTGTATGCAGCTCCATAAGCACTGCTTATGTAGAAAATATGCTCTCCTTTTACAAAATGTTTTCTCTCTCTAGAGAAAGATGTGATTGTGTCATGCACTTCTTAACATATCTTCACTCTGACACAAAGACATATTATGCTGAGACAGTGAGATGGAAATATATTTTGATTTTCAATAAATAAAACATGAATTCAATTTTTCAGTGATTTGGTAATTGAGGGAAGATTTTTGTTATGTGGCCACAGGCATAGGAAGATGTTACAAATGAATTTGGCAATGCAGTCATAATCCCTATTGGAAAGCTACATTTTTTTTTTTTAAATCTTGCTCAGATTTTGACTCAATGTGTACAAATATCTGGAACTGTTGTATCTCACCTTTCAAGCCAAGTTTGTAATCATCACCATATTAAAATATTAATCACCAAAACCCGCATGGCTGCTGCACACTTTGGGGGATAACCAGGTATCCATTTCTTTGAGCTGTATCTCTTGTGTAAATTTCAAGAGCTCAAATCCTACTTCCAGGACTATGATAAGTATCGAAGAAGACCTGTCCAATGAGTTTCATGTGATGATGATAGTTAGCTTTATTCTTGCTAAATAGGATTTAAAGCCATGCAGAAAGGAACCTCTTGGGCATATCAGTGAAAGGTCTTCTGGATCCGATTGACTGAGTTGGGAAGAACCATCAAAAACATGAGTGAAACCATTTCTTGGCCTGGTGTCTCAGACTGACTTACTAAAATACAAAATAATTTAAAAATTAAATAAATGAAGATGAGCACTAATTCTCATTCTTCTTTACTTCCTGGTTGAATGCAATGTGACCATCCATACTCTTCTCCCATAGCCACACCTCTTCTGAACTGTAAGCCAGAATGAACCCTTCGTTAAGTTGCTTTTGTCAGGCAGTTGTCACAGCAACCATCAAGAGAAATAATCACTACAGTGAGTGGCCTTATAGCATGAGTCAGTGTTACTGTAGCATGGTCAACTAAGACCTGGGGGGATTGTTACCTGGTAAATGACATGTTGTGATCTAGTTCTTCTGTTGCTGGGGAGGAGTCAAATATCCATGTCAGATGAACTCCCCTCCTTAGTTTAATCAATGCAGTAGGGAAAGCCTGTATCTGCTGCGCTAGCTAATATTGAAGGCATCAGACATTCTGAAGCCAGGAGACGAAAGCCTGCAAGGATAGTTTTAAGCTCAGATTGTTTGCCAGTAGTTGATATGATGGTCATATACACCTTCACACCCTGTATATTCTTGGGAAATGAGAAGGTGCTCAGTTTTGCTGACACCCAGAGTCTATTCTTAGACATGAACAGGCAAGACATGGGCCATGAATGCCAAGGGAAAGCTGTTAATAAAAACAGGGTCAAACCCTTAATAGTGAACCAGCGGAGCACAGCTCCCCAACTCATGCTTACTGGACTTCAGAGGCTTCTGGTAGACAGTCCACACCTTGCCATGTGCAGCCCAAACACAGAAGCAACTAGCCACAGTTGCCCAGGTTTTTACCTGAACTCTGATAACCGTGAAGCAGTATCAGTACTGTTGATTTTCACTCCCAGCAAATAGGGACGATAGAAAAGCTTTGTTTGCAAACTGGTAAATTTTCTAGTAGAAGCAGAACAGATGGAGGAGATTAGTGGAAACATTGGATGGCACGAGAGAGGGAAGGTGATCTGGAAAGACTTGCCCTCTTTCTGACTAATGTGTAGCTGTGATTGAAAGGGAGATGTCAACTTCACATGCACAAGAATTTGTGTGTGTGTTTTGTTTTGTTTTGTTTTGGCTTCCAACTCATCTTGTTGGCACAGCCTGTTTCTACTTTTTAAGGTACAGAAGTATACAGAGCAGGAGGATCAGGAGTTCGAGGCCATCCTGAGCTACATAATAAGCTCAAGGGCAGCTTGGGCTACCTAACTTCTCAGAAAACACAGATAAAGGGATGGAGAGATGGCTCAGCAGTTGGCAGCACTTGTTGCTTTTACAGAGGACCTGCATTCGGATCCAAGCTCCCACACGGCAGCTCACAACCAGCTCTGACTCTAGTTCCAGAAGACCCAATGCATTTACAATGTATGCACATGATACACACATACACATGCAGCTAAAAACACTCATACTCATAAAATACAACAAATAAACAGTACGGAGATACAAAAACAAAACAGTCCATTCTTATGATAATAAGAAGTGCATATCCCTATGACTAAGATCATATCTTCTCACATGTCCATATATAAATCAAAATTAAATAACATAAATTATATATATATATAGTTATATAAATTTAAGATAAAATAAATATAGTGATGTTTCACAAAAAAGGAGGTAAGATGTGACATGCTATTGGGGAGTCAGCTATGTTTTCCTTTTTCTCTTTGCTGCACTTCTCCAGCGTTTAGCTGTTTGGATTAATCCAACATTGGCAAATATTCATGTGACTCTTCAAGCTCATAGACACCATGTTAACCAGATATTGGAAAAACAGACAAACGAAATTTCAGTATCTACAAGAACTTCTGTCTATCCCACAACTCTGTAGGTTGAAGTTTTGTCCAGAGATATGAATGTGGGTTGGGCTTAGTGATTTTGGGATAAATATTACTGAAGTCTCCTCTTGGTGCTTAGTACAAACAATAACATGAGCACATTCTCATGGAAGATGTCAAGGCAACAAAGTGGTAGGGAAAACACAGGGTGCCTGATGAAGTCAGAGCTCTTGAAATCAATCTATCTATCTATCTATCTATCTATCTATCTATCTATCTATCTATACATATATACTATATATGATTGTGTATATATACACATATACGTACATGTGTGCATTGTTTACAGTCTTAATATTGACTTTAACATATACACACATCTAAATCTATATAAGGAAATTATATTTCTGTACTTTAAAACCTACACCCACAAGAGAGCTTGGTGGTTCGAGGGCAGCATCAGAAGTGTGTTATGTCCTACTTCTCTGATAGAAGCTCCAAGATGCATCCCAATACTGAAGTCAGTGGAGAACAAAACTTGTGTAAGGACAGGGCCTGCTACAGTCAATGAGGAAGAAGACAACACATATTGGATGACAGTGAGCTTTCTAATATGGCATGGCAGGGTGACTGAAACCAGGTGTGGGAATAAATGGAGAGTTGAGGCATGTGGAAGGGAAATTGTGGTCATAAACACCACCAGAAAAAACAAGGACAGAGCAGATAAGAATGAGGAGACAACCAAGAGGAAGTTGAATGTGTAACATGCAAACTCTTTTGTTTCTGTTTCCTTCCAGCTCCAAAGGGGTTGGAGAGTAGGAAGGATAGGAGAATAGACCATATTATGTGTACATTGGTTAACACTACCTAAAACAGAGGATTCGGTTCTGTTACAGCTTGAAATCCACTAACATTCTCAAATATGCAGAACAGTATAATTTATTATATCTATCCTAAATTCATACGGGTCTAGGCAAGAAAAAAATGGGTGTGAGACAACCACTAGCATGTGACCTCATGGCCCCACTGTTCAAAGGCAGGTTATTCGTGGTGTGACCAAGCCTGGAACTATGATTCTGTTGTTTTAATGACACCGATTGTGTGTTGAATGTAGAACCTTGTATATACTAGGCAAGAACAAAACACTCAGCTATATCCCCAGCAATAAATGTTTTTAACCACCAATAATAATGATAGAATTAGCCAAGTGTTTCACTTAAAATATCTTTTCCGTTCTCCTTGTTTGACCATATATTAATAGTCTGGAAAGGTCAGTTTCATCTTGCAATATTTTATGCAGCCTACAGATAGTGTTTTAATGGTCTACTTTGAAATTCATTGTGTGTGTAAATATCAGATGTATGTGATATATACATCATATTGTGGGATATATGATAACACTGTGTGAAGATGTCTGCTTTACCTCACCTGCCTAAGTTCTGACTGGTTTAATAAGAGCTGAATCGTCAATAGCTAAACAGGAGAGGACAGGTGGGACTTGCAGGGAGAGAAAGGGACTCTGGGAAATAATTTGAGAAGCAGGGAGTTTGCCAGCTATAAATGGAAGAAATCTAAGTTACTGTCCTGAAGAGAGGGAATAAAGCATGTAGCAGGATGTATATTAATATAAGCAAGTTAATTTAAGTTCTAGGAGGTAGTTGGGAACAAGCCTAAGCTAAGGCCAAGCTTTCATCATTAATAAAAAGTCTCTCTGTCATTATTTGGGAGCTGGAAGTCTAGAGAAAGACCTGTTATAGCATACCACATACAAGTACAGGTTCTTATGCATGTGTGTATGTGTACACATATTTAGTCTGTAGTCATATCTGTAGTTTCAATCTCACAAAGTAAAGGTAAATTGAAGAGTAAAATATTAGGTGATTCCATTGCAAACTGATATTAGGTATATTCAATATACAAAATGTGCACCGCCCTAAGCATTGCAAGTGGGTGTAACTCAACGCTCCGTCTTCTACTGTCCTACATCACCCTTCTGATTTAAGATGTTTCATCTCTAGGGCATTTTCTTTATCAGAAATTCCTCTGATTCTCTGCCCTCTGCCCCTCCATCTCAGCGCCCTATGCGTAATCAGATGTTTAAAATAGACCACACCTGGAATACAAGTGACCATGTGGTTTAAAAGGGTTCTTTTCATACATGAACTTAATAGGGCTTTTCATAATGTTGGTCCAAAGGACCCTTCCTGTCTGGTTTGGAAATCTTTGTAGAAACAACACCCTGGTCATAGAATACAGGGTAAGGAAAGTCAAATGCCCTCTTGAGTAGGGGTTCTCAACCTTCCTACTTCTGCAACCCTTTAATACAGATTTTCATGTAATGGTGGCACCAAAACCATAAAATTATTCCATTGCTACTTCATAACTATAATGTTTCTACTGCTACAAACCATCACATAGATATCTGATGCACAGGATATCTGATATGCGACCCACAAGGGGTTGAGACCCACAGGTTGGGAACCACAGCTCTTTGAGGGTAACAACGTTTAAGATTCTGTTCTGCTACCCATTTTAAGAGGGCGTCTTTCAAGGTCTTTATACCCCTTCTCCTTCTCGAGGTGAAGTAGGCATAGCTGTCTGATTTAGTGACCCCCACACCCTGTGTGGCATCTTCAAAGCGGATCTTACTGAATTTTCATCCAGAAGTGTGGAATGTTATGATTCCTCCCTGAGTTAGAAGCTACGGTTAATGTCATCTTCGCATGCTTTACAATCTAAGATTGTAGGCAGATTCAAAATTTGGTCAAAACTCCCAGGACAGTAGGTGTTGGGAATATGACCTATGTAAATAAGGAAAGGCATTAATAACTACATTGGTCAGAAAGAGTAAAGCAAATTTTCTGTGGGCTAGGAAATGTATGGACAAGTATGCAAAATGTAAAAGTATGGATACATGTGTGTTTACAATTGTGTTTGACAGAGATATCTGCTACTATAAAATGAGAAACATCACAGACTATCAGATGTGAGAAATAAATACTTATATTTCTATACTTCTTTATGGACAGGCATCAGTTGAAGAGCAGAGGATCTCTGTGATTAAGTCTGGTTTATTAAACAGGTGCAAAATAAAAACTACACTGACAATACAGAACAGAGCAGAATGCCGCCATGGGTCCAGCTGCTATACTGCCATTCTATCGCTGCTGCCTTCTAGTTCCCAAATGGGGGGTGGGGGATCTCTACCAAGCTACAGCGGCTTGCTACCAGTTCCTCCAGCTCCCAAGAGAGCACCCTTCACCCCACCCTGGCCTTATATTTGGAGTCTTCGGGTCACATACCCCCAGAGAAGATCACACTCATTTGGGTTGAATCACCCCCCCACCCCAATAGGATTGGCTGTTAGATCAAATCCCCACAATAATCAGTTACCAAGGCAGAGTTCTATAATATTGGGTCTAGGCTTTTAGGCTTCAAACGTCTTAGTTCTGTTTTATCGGACTGCTCTCCTGCTTTCTGAACAAATTCTCTTTCAAGGAAATGGAGTTACTTGTGTGTATTTGCGTGCGCCTGCACCTGGGACTGTGTACCTGTGGATGCAGATGCCATGGACAGACATGCCACTGGAGGTGGAGACACAGAGACCACCTGACCTAGCAGCTGGGGACTGAGCTCTGGTCCTCTACAGGAGTAGTGAACGCTCTTAACAGCCCAGTCATTGCTCCATGCCCCCAACACGCTTTCTCGCCAACCAGAAGGAAACAGTAATAAAGCAGAAACCCAGGATGGTGATCTATGCTTGGCTGTCTAATTTTTGCATAGTTGTTTCTCAGCAGGACACAGGTAACCCTTTATATTCTCATTTCCCTGTGATATTTGTTTTAAAGCATGAAATCGATTATATGTACGTTAATATCTCAACCCCAGTTCAGTCACACTGAGCAACTGAACACAACACTTCACCCATTTATTCATCTGACACATGTGCGTTTTTCATAATCTGTACCATAAATATCTGTTTTAAGTGCAAGGAACATAAAGTCCCCTAAGACATATTCCCTATCCCTGCTGTCTAGGGTCTATGCCCTGTGTTCTGGAAGAAAACAAGTAACAAGGATGAGCAAATCAGTGGCGGTCCGTGCCTGCCGCGATACTCATTACACCGCTGATGGATTGAAAAAGAAACAAGGAGTCTGAGGTCTGAGTTGTGTTCATTAGGAAAACTGAAGTGTTGGGTGAGCCTCCCCAGACGAGGTTGGAAGCAGGATGCCTCTTCCCAGACCACAGGAACACCAAGTCATGTGACAGATGCTGTGCTTCGTGGGATGTCCCTGACCCTAGAATCAGCCAATAGGGCTGCTGAGGATGGGGGGAGGGTTCAAAAGAAGCACACTGCACAGACACCTTACCCGTGTTCACTGTAGACAATTTGTATCAGCCAAGCTGTATGTTCAGTCTGGGTGTCCGCCAGCAAGAAGTGTGTAAGGCCATATCCAGCCACAAAGAAGCATGATTTAGTTATTTTTATATGTGTATGCATATTATGTATGTATACTACATGTGTTCCGGTACCTGCAGAGCCAGAAGAGGGCACCAGATCCCCTGACACTGGAGCTACAGATACTTGTGAGTTATCATGTGAGTGCTGGAAACTGAGCCAGGGTCCTCTGCGAGAACAGCAATCGCTCTTACCGGGATGGGGCATCTCTGCAGCCCTTATAGTCTACATATTGACATCATGCTAAAGTACCCCTTACTTTGAATTTTGGGAAGTTACAAAAAAAAGTACTGTTGGAAATTAGATAATGGGAATTATTTTAGCTAAAGTCCATTCAACTACCATTCCTTGTGGCAATTTTTTCTCAATTAACCAAGACAAGTATAGGTTTAATGGTATGCACATATGTAACTATTTCTGGAAACTGTAGTATTCGAACTGTGAAAATAGAGTAAGTTTAGCCCAAACCTGCTGCCGCAAATGGCCAACGCTGCCTTTGTACACAGTGATTTTTACTTTAAATTCTCTTGTAAACAAATTACAACTTGGCCTGACAGAACTAGACCCTTGTAACAGAGTAACTGAGTTCCTGTCAATCACAGCAGCCTATTCTCAGCGCATAACAACCAACAACTAAGTCTCAACCTGTTGCAGCATTTGATCTCCAGATGGTCACAAGCTGCGCACTGATCTGACGTGTCCATCTAAGGAAAATGCCAGCTACAGCCAATCAGGATCCTTCTCTGCCTATAAACAGGACCTGTGCTTCTGACAGAAAGGGGGCATTTTGAACCTCCTTGGATGGTTGCCCAGCTCTTGTTCAAATAAACTTTGTGAAAATTAACCCAGGTCTCAATTTTTCCTTTACCGATACCGTTAATTGTGGGACCCAGTTTTGTTTTGTCAAAGGATCCAGTAAGCTGAGCTTAGAGGAGGGGAGTAGAAGAACTTCACTTCATGTTTTTTGTTTGTTTGTTTTTAAAGCACTATGAGGACTTGAAAGCTGCACTCTAATTGTTAAGGCCTTTCTGTGACATGTGTGACATGCTACAAATAACAGAAGGTATGTGTGTGTGTGTGTGTGTGTGTGTGTGTGTGTGTGTGATGCCCACAGAGGCCAGAAGAGCATGTGAGACACCCCAGAACTGGAGTTATAGTTGGCTGAAAACTTCCTAATGCGGGGGGCCGGGAATCAAACTCAGTCCTCTGGAATTCCACTAAGTACCCCTAGCTGCAGAGCTCTCCCTCCAGCCTGCTTTCCAATTCTAAAGTGGCACTGTTACAAATCCACTCAGTCACAAAGTCATGTCTTTAAGAAAAGTGCATTGAGTGAGCTGTGTTCTGGGAACCACTGGAATGCGTCAGTGATAGAAATAGGTAAAGACTCCAGCTGTCCACCAGCTTATACCACAAGGTAGTCATGACAGGTAGAAATGGTCCATAAACAGAACACATTACTACAGGATTCCACCATAAACTAAACTTATAATTCAGTCCCATGCTAGTTCATTCTCACACAGGGTAAGATGTCCTTCAGCGAGGGAACCTGTGTCCAGTGATGTTGAAAAAGAAACCAAGACTGACCTTTTAAAGTTCTGTAGCTGAGTGAATGCTGCACAATAGGGACATAAGTAAATATTATAAAGGCAGATTATTCCATGAGGTTTAAAAAAGCATTACAAAGGTTTTCAGAAGACTCGGGGAGAAGATTTTTTTTTTTTACTTAAATAAATGAGATGACAAGAAATGGGGAAATGGAATATTCCATCAGAGAAAGGAAGTGCTAATTTTAAAGAGCTTAAATAATAGATGTGGCAAGTCTCACTTAAATAAAATATTTCCAACTGTGCAATAAAAATACATTCCCAAGTTGAAAAATATATTCTTAAAAAAAAAGAAAAAGTGGCTGATTTCAAACCTCAAAGAATGAAAGCTCTGAGCTTTGACTATTCCAAAAGGAATATTTACATAAGGTTTTGTCAACTGTCTCCTTGTTTTGAGATTGTTTACTTTTGGTCTTGTATGCCTCCACTGACAGTTGGTGTCACTCAGCAACTGTGCTTTTGTAAAGTATAAATTAAAATTAAAATCTAATTTCCTTAGATTAGAGGTTGTTTCACTTGTTAGGTGAAATCACTTTTGAAATATAGGGCAATATTAGGTAAAGATGGATGCTGTGTCATAACTGCCAATCAAACCAAAAACCAAGGTTTGAAGGGAATCAATCATGAATGAAACACTCGGCAATGAAGGCCCCTGTTGTTAGCCTGATGTTTTCCTAAGGGCTGTAAAGAAAATATTAATTCACTCTTATTCTCTAAAGAAATGGGTCTTACCTAATTCTAATTTTTCAAGCAACAGATGTACAAACAAGGAGATTGAAGCAAGGATTGAGAAAAGCAAATGTGGACAGAAAATCTTTGCAACTCCGAGGCCATGGTAAGGCAACAAATACTGGACCAATTAAAAGAATGGACCTGAGCATTGCAGCTCATTTTTGTATCATGCTTCCCAAGTTACAATGTTTTTCACACACCATATTTTTTTTAACTCAAAACAATTCTCCACCTTCATTAATCATTATCTACTAGTCATTATTTTATTCATGAAAAAGGCACATGATATTCCACTATTGCCTATGGCTGTTGAACAATGGTTGTTTAAAATCCTTCCTAAGAAAAAGAAACATCATAGTATGGATCATAGGTGGAAATCAGGGATCATGGGTGGAATAAGATGATATGTGGATTGGTCAGGATTCTCTAGAGGAACAGAACTGGTATAATGAATGTGTGTGTGTTAATACATATATGGGATTTATCAAACTGGCTTACAGGTTATGGTCTAACTAGTCTAACAGTGGCTGCCTCCTGATGGAAAGTCCAAGAATCCCATAGTTGTTCTGTCCATGAGGCTGGATATCTGAGCTGAAAGACTTTCAGTATGTGCTGGAATTCCCAAGGAATTAACTTGCCAGGGAGAGTGAGGGCAAGCAGGCAAAGAGAAAATGTTTCTCTTATTGGTTAATGAATAAATCACCATTGGCCAGTAGGAAAGCAAGATAGGCAGGACTAGGAGACAAGGAGGATTCTGGGAAATGTAGTAGGTAGAGCCAAGATGTAGGGACTTGAGAGAAGAGGTGCGGACCCTCTCTTTGGTAAGATAAAACAGTATCTCTGTGTGTTATTTGGGGCTGATGCAGCTCTGGGACCAGGCTGGCAGAAAAGGGCTCCTAACAAAACATGCACTTTACATAGGCTGCCACCAATAGAATTAAAGGTGAATCTTCTCACATGAAATGCTTCAATTGGTGGGGAAATATATATATATATATATATATATATATATATAATATATATATATATATAAAAAATATTGATGAATAAGACATTGTTTGGCCAATAGCCAGTCAGGGAGCAGGGCTACCAGAAGGGGAAGGCTGGAGAGAGGAAGGGAGAGAGGCTGTGAAGAGACACCAAAGGTGTAACAGGTCTGGGCATTCTCTAGTAAGCCAAGACCACTTGAAAATACATAGATTAATAGTTACAGGTTAATAACTAAGAAAGAAGTATCCAGTAAGAAGCCTAAGCCATCAGCCAACAGTTTATAAATTATTATAAGTGTCTGTGTTTTTATTTGGGGCTTAGCAGTTATGGAACCAGGCTGGAAAGAAACTCCAGCTACACTCAATCAAGAAAAATCTCTCAAAATTGTACCCATACACTTGAATATTAGTTTTTCCAGAGGTAGTCAAGTTAACAACCAGGAATAGCCATCAGAGTATAGGAATGCAGTATAGGAAAGAATGTACTATATCACAGAAATTCTAAATATTTTCAAAAGAAGAACCCTTGGGTGTGTGTGGGAGCCAATAAGTGGAAAATAAATACAACATATTTAGAAACTACAGAGTTTAATGTACTCAGTGTAAAGTACATATTTGGGTACAGAGATAGAGAGATGAAGTTAGAGAGGTGGAAGATTGTTTTAAAAAGATTTTGTAATATGCAAAGTATTTACATTTTTCCAAATAGTTAATTGAATAGTAGCCAAGATTTGAGGCTAGGAACTGCTGTCAGATTCATACACAGATAGATAGATAGATAGATAGATAGATAGATAGATAGATAGATAGATAGATTATACACTATAGAGTCAAGAAGCTTATCAGAAAGTGACTGTAGGATCTGTAGAGATGACTCATTTGTTAAGAGCACCTCTTGTAGAGGACCTGTACAGCTCTCAGCATCCATACCTGGTGGCTTACTACACTCTACTACTCTAGTACCAGGGATTCTAATGCCATTTCCTGGCTTACTATGGAACCTGGGTGCACAGATGCAAACACAAACATAAATACACATATACATATATACATAGATAGACTGTAATGCTAAAGATCATCACCTGGAAAATGGGGTACATATTAAGGTCATGCACTTAGTTGGCGCTTATAAAAATATAAATTTTCATAGTGAGGGGACAAGAAAATTGGTCATTTGGGCTTCAGATTTGTGAGACATTAGAAAAGATATTTAGCTTTAGATAAATGATTTGAAAAGGGACGCCTTATCTATTCCACCAATGGTAGTGAGATCAATAAAAATAAAGATGTTTTCAAAGAAAAACTAAAGTTCATAGTCTTACATATATAAAAAACTATTATGCATTGTCCAAGTAGATAAAAAAATAATTTTCTATTTGGCTTAGTTGGCTTTTGTCCCACAACTTGGGAAGGAGATTAATAAAGTGACAACTAAATTTATAGCTTTTAGCTTTCAGTTGATCCAAATCATTCAGGCTGATGACTTCATGTTCTTGGACAGGACTCTCACCCAGTTCCTGAACCCCAGAGGGTTGACAGTTTGCACAACATTTTTCCAGTCTTCTCTGTTGGAATATTATCATGTTTTCCCTCTATTACACTCTGAAGCTCTATTCCAACTCCTATCACTAGTATCTCAATCGTTTAAAAAACATTGTGTTAAGGTTAAGCTATTTCCAGCTATTGTCTCAGAGCGATTGGAAGTGCTGAAAAGACAAACTCAATATTAAGAATTCCCCTTGGGGGTGGGGGGAAATTTCACAGTGGTCAAGTTGCTTGCCAGGAAGGAGTAATGAACAGAATTGGATCCTCCAGAATCCACATAAGTTCTGGGTAGATGTGGTAGACCTCTGGTAATTCCAGACTCAGAAATCAAAGACATGTCTTCAGAATAATTTCTGAGTTTGACGGAGAGACCCTGTCTCGATGAGTATTGTAAAAAAGAACAATCAAGTGATGGGAGATGTCATTATGTATATATGTTTCTCATTCTGGTTAATGAATAAAGACTGTTGGCCAATAGGGAAAGGAAGATAGGAGGGACTAGGAGACAAGGAGGAAAAGGAAGTAGTAAGGAGGAGTCAGCATGGAGAGTCTGGAGAGAGCAGTACGTGGCAGTTGGCTCCGGGTAAGAAGACCACGTGGAAATACATAGATTAATACAAATGGGTTAATACTTAAGACAGAGCTAGCCAATAAGAAAGTATTAACTGGCCAACAGTACAATATCAAATACAGAGTCTCTGTGTGTTATTTGGGGGGGCTGGCTCGTCGGCGGGACCAGACCAGTGGCGGAAGGCAGAAAAACAATACTCCTTACAATCAAGAATGAGCCTTTCAACACATATGCACATGTATTCCTACATACTCTTATCCACACACATGCATACATATGCACATCATACATGCATGCACACACATTCATGCATGTACGTGTTTGAAAATTGGGGAAAAGAGCAAAAAGAATTCTTTTGGGTTCCCTAAAGTAAATATATTAAGCTGACATACTACACTGAAAGGAATTTTTCTATGTGGGTTAAATATTGGTCATCCACATAATTGGAATGAGATGCTCTCATCTCAGTGCTTACAGACACTTGGAAAAATTACTTTCTTATTGGGTGAAAACACACTCATGGGCAGCTGAGCCCTTTGAAAAGTTGAGAATTAGACTTTGTCACTCTACAGCTCACTGAGTAAACTGACAGTCAAGCGAGCCAAAGGCTGATATGAATGCTACTGGGTTTGACAATCTGAGTTTCTTCAATCACAGTAGCACCCTTACACACACTCAAGCACACACAGACACAAATAAAAACAAACCTTAAAGTATTAGCATGTAAAGAAACATAGAATGCTTATTTGCTGGATATTAGCACAATAAAGACATTTACTTATTAGCTGTTTTTTCTGTTTACTGTTTATCTCTGGTAGCTATAAACATATCTGTTACATGGATACAGTCACTGAGTATTTGTTGAATAAACAAACACAAAAAGCATTAAGACTTCCTACTGTGGTCCCAAACTCCGTCACTTCTTCAGGTGTGTTTTTAAAAAACTCAGCCAAAATCTACTACATGAAAAGTTGGAATTTTAGCATTTCTTGGGCACTAATTCAAATTTCATAGAAAATGCTAAAAGAAAGTCAGGTACCAAATTGGGCTACCCTGGGAGAAGTTCAACAAAAGGGGGACAGTGGGAATAAAAACAAGTATAAAATTCAAAGGTGAAGGAAAGAGAAAGTGTGAATGTGATAGAGTTCTCACCCATCAGAGGTACCAGCTGTAGCCTGAGTGTTTAGGTTATTGTGTCCATTGTCCTAAGGTCCCTGCATAGATGTGTACTCTGCCCAAAGGGACTATGAGTCAAGTATTCTACAGCAGTTTTAGTTTTAACTAGAGATACTTGAGAATGAAAAGTCCTCCCATCCTTGACGTTTGAAGACCGCATTGCTGGGATCCACCTCCACGCTCAAACCTTGAATCATTTATTTTATGAAGAAGGTGTAAACATTTCTGTTCTGCATTGTAGCAAAAGCCAACAAAAGCTCGATTTCCTTGTGAGGATTTGCTGATTACATCTGGCCAGATGGCGCCTACATCCTGTATTTCCTCCCTGTACTGAGTTTTGATGATCCTCAGCTGCACAGCCGCATGGACCACTTAACCTTTTCCCATGGACCTGTCAGCTGGGCAGAATGATTCCTTATGGATCAAGCCCTGGACAAGTTATTTTATAGAACTGTGTTCAGAGCAAGGATTAAAAAGAATTCAAGAATAATGACTGATCAAACAGAATGCAAATTTAGAATGAATGACCTATTTTGTATTTGTTTTGTTGTTGTTGTTTTCAGTGTCTTGAACTAGCAAAATGGCTCAGTGGATCACAGCACTTGCTGCAAGCAGGCTTAATAACCAGAATACCTGAGTTCAAACCCTGGGGACCACATGATGGAAGAAAAGGACCAGGTCCTGCAAGTTGTCCTCCTGCTCCTGTACACTCATGTGTCCGTGCACATGCATGCACACAGTACAATAAATATTTTTCAGAAAATACAGATTTTATATGTACAGTACTTGGCAAAGTGCCTTGTTGTGTGTTTACTGGTTTTTAACAACTTTTCAAGTCTGAAGTTAAGTTTTATTTTATGTGTGTGAGTGTTCTGCTTGTATGTATGTCTGTGAACCACTTGCGCGCCTGGTGCCCATGAAGGCCAGAAAAGGGCATTGGATCTCCTGGAATTAGAGTTACAGATGATTGTAAACTGCCATATGGGTGCTAGGAACCAAACCCCAGGCTTCTGGAAGAACAGCCAACGGTCTTTTAACAGTGGAGCCATCTCTCTAGCCCTAGCATTTATTACCTCCACTATTATGCATCATTAAAAATAATAATTGATAGCTGACCTGTTGCGTGTGTGTGTGTGTGTGTGTGTGTGTGTGTGTAATGTGAAGATTTACTATTCATATGTAATATCTATCAACATATACAATTATAATTGATGGGTGCTTACTGACAGAATGTGTTGTTTTTAGAAAAAGTCTGTTTTTTTAATCTTATTCTTATGTTTTTTTCTGTCTCAGTTATCAAGAGTCACTTGCTACGTGAACATAGTTAGCGTGCATTTTTAGATGGAGATGCCTGATCTTGCAACATTCTCTCCCCTCCCTGCTTTCCCAGAACCCTTCAGGAATGTTTTTAGATTCCAGAATTATTCCTCTTATCCCTTCCACCGACTTCCTTGATCTTGTGAGAGATGATGTCTTCTGCTCTCTGTTTGCTTCCCTACGTCTTTTCCTTTGCGGAATTTGTTGCATGCTGTCTGTGGTGATAACTCATTCCGGGAGGGGGGTCTGAGTAACATCTGGCTCCCAGAGTGCAGCTAAAGCCAGCAGATTAGCATTTTACAGGAGATTTGTAAGGACTTTGGGAGAAAACTCCAGAATTCTACATCTCTGGAAACTATTCACACATCAGCACACACACACACAAAATCACTGAAGCCTGACTCACATGTTATCTTTCCCAAATGTCCTGCACAAAGTAACTCTACTGGCACCTTGAATAAATCCCACCATCCCTCCCCTCCTTCCATCTTTGCTACCAAAAAGGACCAGGCAATTACTTCCAGTTTCGCTCCAAGAGAGGTTTGTGGGAGTAATTTCTATCAGCCTTTCCCACAGTAGAATAAAAAAAACCCTTTACATTTTTTATCTTTTCTGTGTTTTTGATGCCAGGGATTGAACCCACACCGGAGGCGGTGCTCTGCCACTGAACTACTTTCCCAGCCTCTGTGATTTTCATTGCTTAAGGAGTGCGTTGACCATCATGCTGTCTTTGTTGCAGAAGGGGATACTAGCCTCTCCCCTAAGGGAGCATGTATCATTCCTGTGTTAAGCTTATAACTCTCAGCTTTGAAATAACATTGGTTCCCATCATTCATTCTCAGCTCTACACCCCTACACACAATGAAGTAACTGCTGTGAACAAATCTGGGCATGTGGCTTGCTGTTCAGCTAGGCTAAGGGTACTTCCTGATAGTGTGGGGCGTGCCCTACTTTCCACCCAAGGGATGTTTCAGCTCAGTCTCATCAATGCTAATAGAAAGACTAGTTCATTTCTAAAAAACTGTAAGACAAGAATCTTGTGAATGCATTTTGTGCTTCACTTACAAAATGTCATCGTCACAATTTCATAAAGTGTTGAAAATGTTTTAGTGAAATGTCAGGAGCAAACAAACTAATATCTAACAGGCGAAAAAATCCTCTGGGTCTGCATTTCCAAATGCTTGAATCATGTGTGAGCATTTGGAGAGAAAACTAATACCTTGGAATTCATCTCCAACAATTCTGCTTTATGTGGTGAGATGTGATATTCGCCAGAACCAGAGTTTCTACATAAAGCTCAACAGGAACAGATTCTATCTGAAGCCACAACTGAGAAACTCTGGTAGGAGTGTGTGTGTGTGTGTGGGGGGAATGCATGTGCCTGTTTTATGTGTGCTTATGTGTATGCATATGCTTGCTGTGTGTATGTATGTGTCTGTATGTGTTTGTTTATATATATGTATGTATGTATGTATGTGTGTATGTCCACGTATATGCATATGCCTGTGTATCCATATGTATATACATTATATGTTTGTTTGTGTGTTTTGTGTGAGTATTTTTCAGAATCTGAAAAATTTTACTTACACTCCTTTTCTCGGACCACTAGAAGACACTCCTCTTTGTGTGAGACTATGCATTTGGTTGTGGGTTAGAAGTTCTATGTAAACCTACTGGGAGTGTTTGGTCAGTTGTTTATGGATTTCTTTCTCCTGCACCCCTATTTGTTATTGAAAGCGTGGTTTTAAAAACTTCATACTATTATTGCATTGACCCTCCCGAGTCTTTTTTGAAGATCCACCAGTTATGACCCTAGGCAAATATATAATGTGTTTGAAGTTGTATGTAGGGAAAGGTATATTAGGCACAATCATGACCAGGTTATTGTTTCATTTGGAAAAGCATGACATAAGGCAATATAAGTCACTCTTATAAATCCCATATATACATATTCATTTTATCAGATCTGTTCCTCTAGGGAGCCCCAATATACTATGT